>NC_072734.1:138436581-138736581 GCF_026930045.1 Uloborus diversus | reverse complement strand
AACTTATGCTTAAAAAAGAAAGAATTTCATTTTTGTCCAATACATTCTGATAATGTTTGATAATAACTAAGTTTTTACTTTGTTTTATGAAACTTGGTTTAGTTATAACACGGTACACATTCCTTGAGTCACATTATTTTTAAGTCTCGTATAACGCGGTTTCGATACAACATGATACATATTGACATGACTTTTACTATGTACATGATTAAGTAGCGTAAAAAAGAAGTTAAAAAGTTATTTTTAAAAAAGTCTCGTATAATACGGTTTCAATACTACACGGAACGAATCAACCGTATTATACAAAGGACGCCTGTATAGTGGCTAGGCCCAAGTATGCAGTCCTTTTTTAATTTTTAAATCGGATGGCTCATTGAATAGATCGATAGATAGATAGAATAAAATGCACTTCTATTGGGGGGGGGGGAATTAAAAATGTATCTGCTGTTCTAATCAGAGCCTGATTACCCAAAAAGCTCGGGAAACTTAAGCTTCCCCTCAGAATTTTTAGGGGACCCAAATATCACTGTAAAACTGCTCAACACTTCCAGTTTCTACTTTCAACTGAGTTTTCAAATGAGATTACAAACATTGTAACTTGCTTAACAAAAATGTTTGAAAGAATAAAATTATTGAAAGTGAGGACACATTTGATAAAATGTAGCTACAAGCTAGATTTTTAAATGAGGGATTTGATTCAACTGTGTTACAATGTACTTTTATGACATTTAATTTCCTTTGTGAAGCGTCAAATATGATTCAAAAATGTTACTACCCAAACTTACTGAGAATTCAAACGCAACATATGTAATAAACAAAATTTCTGTCAGTCGGTAAGGTGTAATAAACTTAAGTCTGAATTCTGCTTTGCCACTTAGCATTAGTCAATGTTGTATCAAAGTGAATATAATGTTTAGAAAAATTTCCCCCAAACAAAAAGTGGGGGGTCTCAAAATGAGGCCGAGCTTCCTCTAATTTCATAGGTTAATCGGGCCGTGTTCTAATAGTATGTATCATTCTTTTCCAGGCTCCTTCAGCAACAGATGCAGCAACAGCACCTGAAGCAGTCAAACGGTGGCGGAAGCAACGCGAGCTCCACTAGCTCGGGCGGGCTCCTGCACTCCTCCGGCGGCATCGGTCCCGCGCTCAACGGCGGCGGGAGCGACGGCGGCGCCGGCGGAAAGCACCGGCGGCACCCCTCGGACAGCCCCGGCGGCGCCAACCGCCACGACGACGATGACGACCGCGTCAACATCCTCGACGACGACGACGACACCAACGGCAGTTTCGGGAGTCTGTGCGGGAGCAGCGCGCCGCCGAGCAGTCCGGCAGCGGTCTCCACGACGTCCGACTCCAGCCGGAGTCCGTCTCCTGGACATCACCACCATCACCGCCACCCGCACCATCACCATCACAATCACCACAGGCCGCCGCAGCCGCCTCAGTGACCGGGACTCGAAGCTAAAGCAATTATTGGTCGGTAGAGGACGGATGTCGCGTGTGGTGTGTGTATATAAATATATATATATATATATGGACGTATATGACTCGCAGGACGGTTTAGTGCGCCGAATGCTGCTTGTTGACAACGATGACGAAAAGTCATTGCTGTCGAAATCACCCCCATTTTGCCAGTGACGCAATTGTGCAAAATAACACGAATGGGCATTGATACAGTACAACCATCTATCCAACGCTACAAAACAGGATCCTATAGTGTGAATCTGATGAATTGAGCTATGACTTTGGCATTGTTTCCTCTTTTGGGAGTTATAAAAAAAGGTAATTGGCGTTGAATTGACTTGGGTCTTTTTCGTAGTAGCTTTGCAAAAGTATTTCAACTCAAATCAGAGCCAATAACACACCTCTTTTTCAGTGAGCTCTTGAAAAAAAAAAAGATGAACATTGTCAAGGTCACAGCTCAACTTCTCAGAGCCACAGTATACATTCTCAGAAATAGACTGCTTGCTCTGTGGATTCGTCAATCGTAAGACAAGTTTCGTCACTTACGACGAATCTTTTTTTTTACTGGATCAGAAACTCATGCTCAAATCTCATGAATTTTTCGTCAGTTTAACAAAAGACTTAACACGGGGCATTTTTCACGAAGCAGTTTCGTCAAGCTACTAGAATTTGGTGAGATTATAGCATGCGTTTCTGAGGGTTTAAAATTTTGTGTTATTATCTGTAGGATATAAATTTAAAACATTCCATTCCATAAATAATGTTTTCTGCTCAGATAACAAGAAGTTAAAAAATAGTAGCAATTTAAGTGTCAGCAGACAGATAAAACTAATGAAGGAATCAATTCAATGGTCCTGATGAAACCGCAGTCTCTATATTAATCCCCGCTTGTACCACCAGGCATTTGAGCTAATCTGAGTAACAAATTAGGCAAACATCCAAAATCGGTTGAAGGTAACTTAGAATTCGACATTTTGAGGTTGCTTCTTTGATATTTTAAGATCGACTCAAGAACGTATAAATCTAGAAACTGTTATCGCTATGGGCAATAGTTTGTTTTATTTCTGCTTCAAAAATATGATTTTGAAAAGAATTATTTAAACTTAAACGGCGTATTAGGGTATTTTATTGTAGCTTCTACTAAATAAACGTTAATGTATTGAATATATATGGCAACACACAGCTAGCTACAAGTTAATATTTCAATTGTAAATACGGACCAGAAATTGAACAAATTAGTTACAATGCATTACAGTTACAGGATATTGTTGAACCATTTTTAAAAAACTGAATGACTTATACAAAACTGCATTGCGTTTCGAAAAATCACGAGAACGCTTTTACTTAACGTATTTGCCATCAATGATTATCAGAATAATATCCCTCCACAAACAACGACTCTATTTTCAGTAGAAGACTACATTGAGAAAATTCATTTTATTTAAAGCAAAATAATTACGTAAAATTTTAATTAAAGTAATCGGTTTCACTTATTTAAAAACACAGGTTTTATGAAATACAAACTGGAATACTTTTCATGAATTGAACACTTTCATAGTCAATAGCAGTGAAATTATGGTAACTGTAGTACTCAACAAAGCAATTGGTTCTTGAAAATTTCTTCATTTTCCCAAAAAATAGGGACTGTTGCAGACCAATCATAGTGTTCAAAAGTTCTAAGATGTAGTTCAACCTTAGCTTGAAATGTTTTAATAGCTGATCTGAATTGAGTTAAAACTAAGTCTTTCCCGTTTTCTGGTTTTGGAAAAAATGGTTCTGTACTGTTTCTACATTTGGGTATGTGTGTATATACAATATAAGAGCATATATAAATTGCAGGACGATTTAGCATGTTGTAAACCACTTCTGATAACAATTACGGAATAATCTACAAAACTGAAAACTTCATCTGTGTTGTAGGCACGGACATTACTGAATGGTGAAAAAATGCTGCTTAAATTATCACCCACAATTTTAAATGGAATGTTACAGGTATGGTTGTTTATTTAAATAAACTTATATTACCTTATCAATTTATAAATAGCTAAATGTTGACTGTATGTAGTACACTGCCGTGGGTCAGTGAATGACAGTCTCTACAAAAAACAATTTTAGATACATGTGTAGAAACGCATTATTAATTTTCTACAAGCAACAATAAAATATTGAAATTGAAGCTAGGTAATATTTCTTATAATTAAAAAAGAAATGAAAAACAAAAACTTGTAGATGCTGCCATTTAACTGCCCAGGTCAGAAAACTATACGTTGCTATGTTCATTCAAAATCCAAACAAAAGTCTGAAATTCACAATATCTCATATTTTTCACCAAGCAAATTTTAAGTGTGTAGAGATCAACACTTACTTTGTAGGGTTTTATACATTATAATCTTTCTAGTCAAAGTAATTTTACTGTATTATAATGATTCGTACAGTGCAAGTATTTTATATTTTAAAGATGTTTATTGTCAAACTTACTTTGAGTTGTTAAAAGTTACATATGAATGCATCACTGTCTTTTGCTATGTATTATAGTTTAATATTTTGTGCACTTTATTTTGTGTAACAGACTGTTGCATCAAGAATTGTTTAAAAAAAAGCACACGAAACTCAAAACTGTAGTTTTATAGTTTTGAACTTTAAATGCTTGGATGGTCATGAATAGAAAGATTTTTAGAAAATATTCGTTTTTAACTTCTTCAGTTGTTTTACTAATGTAACTGATTCAGTCCCATTAACTACACAGCAGACCTCTTCTTTTTCATTTTCCTGGTCTTGTTAAGTTATCATTTGGATATATATTTACATAATGAGAATTGTTAAACATTAAAAGTGCAAATACAATAGGCTTCTTTAAAGGCTTGGGGAAAGACTTTACAAGTTATCTTGACAATAAAATTAACGAATTCCGTTGAAAAAAGTAACTAACTCAGCATGATAATCTTTAAAAAATCATAACCCTGTTCCTACATTATTTTTGAAAGATTTAAATCTTTTATATTGTAGGACTAATTCGCTTTACCGATAATACTGCCGTGGGCAGGTAAACGGAAGTATCTGCAGAAATGTGTTATGAGTTTTCGAGATATTTGAAAAAAGGTGTGTTGGATTCAATGCTAACAATTGGGAAAAGCTCCATTTTTATTTCTTGCCATCACAAGAAAGCTCTCGTCTATTATATTGCACATAATATTAAAATGTATTGGCAACAACAGATTTCAACAAGTTCAAGTCAACATATAAGAGTAGCTTTCAAACAGTAACAACAGAATTATCGGAAGATACAATTAGCTATTCAGTGTTGCCAACATATTTCTTAAAATAATAAATAGAAAACTGTTAGTATAGCCTAGCCAACAGAGGAAAGTACTGAAACTTCTACGGTTTGTTTTGAAGTTGAATGAACTAAAAAATATGAATGGTGCAAAGTTAACCTACATGGATCAAAGCTACTCTAAAAAATTAACTGTAAAGAGGAAAAAATTTACTATGAAAAATAATTTACAGAAAAACTAAATGGAACTTAGACCTGATATTTTTGTACAAACTGTTTCCCCTTATTAGGTCTAAATTCTATTCTTTTAGAGGGAAAAAAATGTATGGAATTTAGACTCGATATGTTTGTACAAGCCGTTTCCCCTTATTCGCAACTCCAATAAACTATAGGAGGCTCTGCAGTCACTGTCTAATGGCGAATGAAAAAGGTAAAACAAACAAATGCCGTAACTTATAACTTGCTTTGTAGCTTAATGAATGTCAGTAATTTTTCATCATGTTTGTGGGAAGCTTTCTTTTCTATTCTTCTGAAATTACATTACACAACAAACTGTTTGAAGCCTGTAAATTACGACAAATAAAACACGTGGAATGGTATGTTTTACCTTTTTCGGCAATATTGTAAATAACCACAAGGTACCGTATTCGAGCACTGGAGTTGCGAATCAGGTTTCAATTCCATTCATTTATGGGGGGAAAATCAATGAAATTTAGACTTGATATGATTGTACAAAATGTTTCTCCTTATCAGGTCTAAATTCTATTTATTTAGAGAAAAAATATAACTTTAATTTAGAGCTAATATGTATGTACTAACTGATGGTTTCCCTTACCAGGTCTAAATTCCATCTATTTAGAGAAGAAGAAAATAAAGTTTATATCTGATATGTTTGACCCAACTGTTTGTCCTTTATTCCAGTCCCCGAAACTGCTCATTTTGGTTATAACTTTATTATTAAATGATTCCTTTTGTACTGAGATATGATTTCTATTTAATCCTTTATGCAATATACGAGTACATAAGCAGTTTCCAACTCTTTCCTCTTGACAGAAACAGTTGGCTACTTTTTACAATTTTGAATTCTCTAATATGTAAATGTGATGTTTCGAGAAGAGTTAAATAAGTTTATAAGAAATCCCGAGTGATAAAAAATGACAGTGTCGTTTCAAAATCCATACCTCTATGAGAAATTCAAATGCTTGGAGGAGTAGAGAACATATGATTATCTTGTGTGTAGTTCGTTAGTAAAACGGACTGAGCTATAAAATGAATCAGGGTTATTCTCACGAAAATAGTACAAACCATGTCCAACACTTTTGAATTTTCTTTATTAATATGTTGATTTCTGCCTCATCACCTTTTTTTTTGTTGATTCTTCAGTTATTTGTGCGTAATAAAGTGGCAGTGTTTTATGCATAAGTTAGTTATGAGGGGAGTTTACAAATATTTTGACCACGTCATGAACAGATTGGACAAATAGCAGAGTGGATAAATATGCATTCAAAAAGAAAAAAAAAAAGAGATCCAATCATGAAGAAAGTTACAATTACAGAGCCACATGAAATGAAATAAAGATTTTTAAATTCATTTTGTCTGCAATTTCAAGAAAAAGAGAACTTTTTTTTAGAAATCTTTTATAAAACTGCAGCAGACTGGACATTAAACTGGTCAAATTAAGCATAAAAAGAAAGTGACTCCCTTTTTTTACAACAGACTTCAAAGTGGCTAAGTATAGTAGTCATACTGCTTAGACTTCTTACAAATATTACCAATTTCAACAAAAAGGCTTATTTTGTTTTCGAATGTCTATAACAGTGGAGAATATGAACCGTAGGAAATGTTGGGACACGTATTGAAAAAAAAAGAGGGAATTTTTCTTCCCTAGTTGTATTTCTATAATCATTTTTTCATTAAAGATATAATTTAACCAATATTTTACATTGCTGCTGCCTTTCAGCACGGTTTTAGATCACAGTTCAAGACCTAATGGTTTGAATCTGGGACACTTACTGTCTACCCACGGTTGCTATGGTATTGGCAAACGTCCAGCTAAGACGCGTCAATCTGAATGAAGGGGAAAAGTAAAAATTTTTGATGCGCGCGTCTCGCTCAAACCAGTGTGACTCTGCATAATTTAGCGACCAAACACACAATCTGCAAAAGCTGGCATCCCTGAAAACTAATGGATGCTTCCATTTTCCCTGTTTCATTCCACCTGTAAACCAGATGTTAGCCTTTCCATTGCATCGGTGGTCAGACTAAGGCCCTCTATATACGAGCCGACACATCAGCCTAAGATTAGCAGTTTTGGATCGGAGCGCGTGTTTGAGTGGTTGTCTTTTCTGGAAAGTTATCACATTTGGTGATTTTTCACTGCGAGCAATTATTGGCGGCACTTGAATTGCTTATTAAATAAAATGTCATTTTTGGCCAGTTTGGCGAACCCTGAAACTTTGCTCTGGTAACCCTAGCTCCGCAACAATGAAAAATCCGATCCAAAATGGCTAAACTTAAGCTGATACGTCGGCGTGTATCTATAGCGGCTTGTAAGCCAGACTAGTCCTTCTTATTCCTATATATATATATATATATATATATATATATATATATATATATATATATATATATATATATATATATATATATATATATATATATATATATATATATATATATTAAGCTCTTCAAAAATTAGTCATTTTTAATCCATTGATACTTGACTATACACAAATAGTGAAAAAAAAATCAATTGTTGGTAATTGTTAAAATTGTGAGAAAATAATGGGAAGCATCGGACATGATTTGTATTATTTTCACCAGAATGACCCATCACGACGTGTAAATGTATGATGCTTGGTTCACCTCTTTGAATGGAACTGTGTGATTGGTTATGTATTATAACTATACCTGTGCCTAATAGCTCTACGGCATTGAGAGAATTTCGTCTCCTCTTTCTATGTACATTTCTTCAAATTGTTCTATTAAATTTATCCGGTGGCGCATTCAAACAATGAAATTGTTTTTGAAACTCAGTGTAAACTTAATTCTTCTAAGCAAAGAAGACACAAAAAATGTGGAAACTCACTGAAAATGTGTATTTATGAAATCTATTTGCTGTTTTTGGTGTTTGTATTATTGTAAAATAATTGCTGCGCGCTTTTTTCGTTTAGTTGATAAAGACAAAATTATATTTCGCACAAAAATAATGTACATTTTACAAGATGGCAGTTAAATTTTAACTTTATTGCTAATTTTTAATATAATTTGAGGCAATACAGTTAATCCTCCTATGACCGTTATTGGAAAGAAAACAATGCAAAAATGTTCATTACTTTTTTATATCAATATACTTTAACCAGTGACTTCACTACGGGGAGTCTTGGGGGGGGGGGGAGGGCGGCCAACCAGGGGTGTCACCCGTCTTTGGGATGACACTCAAAGTGGAATTGCAAGTTTTTTTAAAATATGAAACTAAAATGCATTTTTAAGACTACAAATTTGAAACTTTTCCGGGGGAAAATTCCCAGACTCCCTGCTTTTATTTGCTTTTTATACATTAGTCCACTTAAAATTTCGTTATAGCACAAATGCAGTTGTTTCTAAGAATTGCATGAATTTCATGCTTCCATGTTAACATCAAAATTTCATTTTTTTTCTTTTGAGTTTGTAGGGGAGGGGGTAACACCCCTAATTACCTTGGGTGTCACCCTTGCAAGGTACGCCACTGCTTTAACATCGATACTTTTCCCTGGAAGCTGAATGATATGACAGAGGGAGTAGAGGGGCAGGGTACGGGAAGTCAAACGTCGTGTTAGTAAGTAAAACGACAACAACGTGTATAAAGTACAAATAAAATATTAAAATAGAGTTAAAAAACTCTTTTTTAACTCTATTTTAATACTTTATTTGTACTTTATACACGTTGTTGTCGTTTTACTCATTCCATAGTACAAAGTTTTCGACTGTTTTTTTACAATCGTGTTAGTGATTTTATTAGTTACGCTATTAAAGACAGCAACATTTTCTAGATTAAAAGGATAATTACACTGGCCCACTCCTATACGTTAAATTGTATCAGTTATCAAAATATTATGACCATCTTGTCAATGCTTTACTGGAACACCTTTCGCCATACAAACATTGTAAATCCTTTCTTTTTGACATGTACTGGACCGTATACAATTGCATTATTTTTAAGTTGTATCCAATACGATGCCATCAACTGTGTTTTAGGAAGGTTCACTGTATGAATACAATTTCGTTGCTTCTAATTGCTTTGAAACTTGGATTTTATTGACCTTTAGTCGTTGAACACTGAAGATTTTGGAATTGTACATAATACTGTCTAAAAGCAAATATACAAATTATTCCTAATGCAAGCCATTGAAATAATTATTAAAGATTTAATAAAACCTGAATTTGTGAAACTTTTATTTGTCAATGTGCTTTATTTATTTCACTATTGCAGCAACAGTAGAGCATTTGCATTTTGTACAAGCATTTATATATTTTTTTCATACTTCGACCTATGTCATTTGCTTTATTTCAGTTCCTTTCCACATATTTCACCAGCTATTGTGGAAGAAGCCCAGATTTATCTTTAAAAAAAAAAGAGAGAGCAGCAATATTAACAGAAAATAAAGGAAAGTTGATGATGCAACATTTTATAAAATTAGAACGAAAAAGTAGAGGAAAAAATAATGAAATCCTCATATATGTAATAGCGAATTCAATAATCGAGTAACGCTGACTTCAATAACAATGAAACTCGCTCCATGGCAAAATAATTTCATAATATTTTTTGATAATGTTTGGCATGCTGGGAAATGCTTTATTTTGACAAGGCTGAAATTCACTCGGTAACTTAACTGTTTCACTGGTAATACAGTCGAGTCCCGACTTACGCGAGGGATGCGTTCCAGGACTCCTCGCGTAAGTTGAAATTTCGCGTTGTGGAAAAATATATGCATACACATTTTTCAAAGCATACCAAATACTTTTAGGCACTTATAAACACCCCTCAAACTGCTCTAAAGCATTCCTTAACCATTAGTTTCTTCCATAATGAACTGAACTTTTACTGTGTTTAAAAAATAAAAAACTGTTATTCAACATGAAATACTTAAGATGCACAAAATGAATGACCAATGGGAATCAAAGATATAAAACATAACAGCACGGTACGCACTGCATGCAGTAAAATTAAAATGATGCACAAAATAGTACTGTACAGTAGATACAGTAGCAATATTTACGAGTTAAAAAATGAGGATACTAATGATGATTTATGCTCCAAGATCAGATCGTTATTCTTATCTAATACATTTTTAAATACGCTTCACGTTTTATTTAAAACGTTTCAATTTGTGGGTACATCTCCTCTACCTGATCTTTTTATTAATTCGCAATCAAGAGCGCGGTTTGCTTCCATTTTCATAATTTTTACTTTGCTAGACTGCTCTGCAAGCTTCAATATTGAAACTAAGTTCTAATCTTTTTGTTTTGCTATTTAATTGTACATATGGAAGATTCACTCATACTTATTGTCGCAAAACCTTCGACGTTTTCTAATTGTTCAAGCATATTGAGAATCTTAGCCTTTTTAAATTTTTTTAGCAGAAACTTTCTTTTTCCTCACATTTTCAAACTTTAGATGAAGGTAACACTAAGGTGCCATTATGGTTATTTGATGCACTAGACTAGTTTGGCTGTCAGTAATGCTCAAAGGGACGTAATAACATTCACGAAATCAATATTTAGTAGCCAATAACGAAGCTGATATTTCCTTCTAAAAAATTTATGTTGTGGGCGAAAAATTCGCGTTAGCTCTAAAATTCGTTACTCGTGAAAAATTCGCGTTATAGCCATTTCGCGTAAGTCGGATCGCGTTGTAGCGGGTGTCGACTGTACTGTCATTAAAGGAGAATGAAGAAACAAAAATGTGGTCAACAATGAAACGCTATATACTGGAATTCAGGGTTAATCCACTGGAGTTAGGGTTACAATTTCTACTATTAAACTATCGCCAAACAGGCAATTGCTTCGTTCAAATGTAGAAGCAATTTTCCCCATCATACTATAACGGGTGATTTTCTAGTTAGTACATATCAGTTAAGAAAAATAAGTTGTTCGGAAAAAGAGGAGAAACTGCTTTTAAACTTTTTGTACTATTTTCGGAATTGAAATTTTCACTCAAATTTATGTTTATTGATTTATTTAGCACTACATATGGAAATATACAAAACAAAAGAAATATACACTTAGAGTCAATTAGGTCTAAAACGGTGGTGACTTTGTTGGAGTCTTTTTCTTTTCGGGATAGCAAGAACTTTCTTATGAATTAATTTTTCGTTATCAAGGTGTTTTAAAAAGGACGCATAATCTCATGAAAATACAGTTTAAAATTAAATTGACGATGCTTTCCAAAAATTTTTTTACTTACAAAATTAAGTTTATGTAATATTTAAAAAAAACTTAGAAATATACTGTATACAAGGAGATGTCTAGGAAAGAGGGGTCATATGTGGAATTTTTTTTATTTTATACAAAAAATGAAACTTTTAATTTCATTTTCTAACCAAAATCTTACACCTAATCCTTCAGTTCAAATGCGCATGCCCAAATATTAGGAGATGCGAGAGCTGTTTTTTGAAGAAAAAAATTTGCAAATGTGCAAAAATCGTTCACACGTGCCCCTACATGGGGTACATTGAACACGCTTGGGGCACATTGTGTTCACACAGGAAATATGGTGTTCACACCATACATAAACAGTATTAATTATTTAAAATGGCAAAGACGAACAGTTTGAATTCCCATTAAATGTAAACTTTAATCATCCTCCTAAAAATGCTTGATAGAAGTTTTTTTTTTTTTTTGACACTTTCAGAAATTACTTCTGGACTGGTTACGAATTTTGAGATTTCATTGATATCAAATTTTAGAAGTCTCCTTGGAATGAAGTTATATCATGTCATAACAACTAAACAATTCCTTAAAAATGCATCAATACTTTCTGCAAAGACTTAGGTTAAACTTTTGTTCCTTGGTCTTGAGAGAAAATGGTTTGGACACTGCCTAATATAGCTATATTTGTCTTCCTACAGTCGATACCAGCTATTCTATTGTTTTCCCTAGCGTTAGAAAGCATTTTATTTAAAGCTTCTGCATAGTAAAATGCAAACATTCTGGCTTAAACATAGGACAGATCCTATTGAACTTATTTGAAATGGTACGAAGATGACTTTTTCTTCTTCTCTAGTAAAGACAAGTTGACTGCCATTCTTTAATCCAAACTTAACTTCACGGCTTATACCGTAGCGAAGGGAAAAGGCGGCAGTCTTTGATAGTTCCTTAGAAATTATTTTAAGCATTTTAGTTCTTCAATTTTGTATAATAATTTATAGATATACAGCATTGGGCGTGCATTTAGACTGTCCATATGGGTCCCCAGCCCCCCAGCACAATTCAAGCGTGCGCCAAAGCTAGATGGTTATAATTTTGTTAAACATAGCCTAGTTGAAATTTATTTCAACAAATTTGAATAGTAAATCATTGTATTCAATAGATAAACTCTTTATATTTATATAATTAACTTTCATAGTGCAGTATAAAGGTGTATCAATTGGCATACAAACAAATCCAGCATAAATTATTTTTAGAATTCATAACAGCTTGATTGACCTAACTCGGGAAATTTTGTTTCATATGTTGGTTTCTTGGAAATATTTGGGAATACCGTTCTACTCCTGAATAAGTGCGATCCTCAAGTGTAAAAGGAGGCCTTGTTCTTCCAGTAGCGTGTATTCTAAATTTGTTCTAAACATGCTTGACCGGATAGAGATCAGGGCAGCATGCTGGTTACTCCATTCGCTGTATTGTTTCAGCTTCACGATAATTATCCATAAGACGATCTGTATGAAGCCTGGCACTATGATGCACTAACAAAAAGGAATATCTATTTACTAGAATTTGTGGCACGACATGGGGTCTCAGAGTCACATCTGTTGACCCGTCAAATTGCCATTCTGGCAATTTGACGGCCTAAGCAGTTGACTGCTTGGACGGTTGACTGATCTGCAATTTAGAACGCGAGCAACTAGTCGATCGCTGGACGATTTCTAGTAGATTTGTTAGCGTTTACCATGATTTTCCTACTGTATTATAGCTTTTCTACACATTTAGATTCAAAACTTTCGATGTGTAAATTTACTTCAACGTTAGTTAATAGTAAATATAATACAAAAGAATATAGCTTTAAAAGTTAATTCATGTCTCTTTGCTCATCAACTAGCGAAGAGTTTTTATAGAAGATCGCGGCAAATTGTTAACAGGTAAAGTCGATGTGAGCAACAGACAAGTTAGCTATTCCTTGATATGAATATTAAATTTTCCCGACTTTAAAATACATCAGCTTGCACGTTCAAGCAAATTACTTGTCGACCTGCCACACAATGTATTAGTTTTAGAGTTTTTTTGAATGTTCATTTGTTCCCTTCCTCTAAGCATTCAGAAGATGTCCATTTTTTTCATAAAATAGAAACTAAAATCGGTTGAGTCAAAACTCAACAGCAGGAACCGGTTTAGACAAGTAGGGGCCCAGACACAATCAGCAACATGGGCCCTTACCAAAAAGATATCAACACTTTTAATCAAAAGCAATGGCTTAGTTATTCAGTTTTCGAAGGTCCCCAAGGCCGTGCCTTTTTGTTTTTAGCTGCTAGAGGGCCTGGTGTTTTCCAGATTTGTATCTGTTGGTTCACAATAAATTTATGATGTACAGTACATGCACACTTTAGTGTTACATTCCAGTTGAAAATGAAAAATAATTAGTCGTTATTTAATCTATTTTGTAGTTTCTAGTGAATGAAATTAAAATGCTGATTTTTCTCCCATTCATTGAGAGAAATGAATTCATTTAATTTTATTAGAGAGCTTTTGGAGCAAATTAAATGCGCAATCTCAGAATTGATAAGAATTGCGAAATTCAAAATACATTAAAATAATTCAGAAAAGTCTAATTGTTTGGACAAGTTGCTCAATTTGGGGGGAATACATTTAAAGAGGGGACCCAGGCATGGTCACGAGATTAACCTCCCTAAATCAGTTCCTGCTCAACAGGCTTTGGCAACATGTTCAATTTGCAAGCGATCGATTTTCGAGTTATATTCTTCAGATAATATTTCACAATCTCATTCGACGCGTTATAGATCACGAACTTTACAACAATCCTCTTCTCGTCTGAAAGCGATATTTCACTGCGACAAAATGACATCGTCAACTCATTCAAAATCCATCAATCGATTAACCTTTTCCTCCAACTCCGCCAGCATCGTCGTTTTACGATTTTTTTTTCCGCTCAGAAAATTTTAATCGCTTGGCAGATCGCCTGTTGAACGATCTTGTCTAACATTCCCGTCTTTTTCCAAACGACAAAAACCAATAAATAAAACCGAGTTATTAGCGAAAGTCGTCGTTTCTTGCGTTGAAGGCGTCATCGCGTCATTCATACCTGTTTGAATCCGAAGTGATAAATACTTCTGCTGCGCGGCCAAGCAGTCAGCTTGGAGGTCGTTCCTGGGCTGTATTTCAACTTCCGATAAAACCCTTGTCTTACGTTTCAGCAGTTTTAAGTTTCCGCGTAAATTCAAGACACTTAAAGTATGGGAACTGCAAAGAATTTGAAAATTCTACAATGAATAATGACAAAGGCGGGAAGCGCAATGAAATATTCTCATATCATTGCGCAATACAATCGGCGGATTACACAATGTAGTATAAACAATCGACGGGTTGTAGAGTTACGTTGGACATTGATGCAATTTTTAATTTCTTTCCATTCCTTGCAATTTTTGATTGCCAATTAAACTTGAGATCTTCAAAGAAGTCGAAAATTCTAAAATGAATGGCAAAGGCGGGTAATTCAACAAAATACTCATATTATTGTACAATACAATCGGCAGATTACGCAATGTAGTAGAAACAATCGACGGGTTGTAGAGTTAAGTTGGACATTGATACAATTTCCAATTGTATCAACGTCCAACGTAGTTATTGTGTCAATGTCAAAAGAATTTTTTTTTCTTACAATTTTCAATTTCCAGTTAATATTAACTTCAAAGAATAAGAAAATTCTACAATGAGTAACGAAGCTGGAAAACGCAATAAATAATCTCATATCACTGCACAATACAATCGGCGGATTATGCAACGTAAAAACAACCGATTGTCAAGTTACGTGGGACGTTGATACAACATTCAATTTCTCTTCCTCACAATTTTCACAGACTTTTATAATTTTTCTTTACATGGCAAAGGCGGGAAGGGCAATAAAATATTCTCATATCATTATACAATACAATCAGCAAATTACGCAAAGTGTAAAAAATCAGTCGTTTGTCGAAAAACGTTGGACGTTGATAGTTTCCAACTCCGTTAAAATATAACAACATTTTCTAAAGACATAGCGAAGTTTGTCTTATTTACACCTCTCAATTCATGCATCAATTTAGCGCTTCAAGAACTGGAAAGAAAACTTCAAAATTCTACAATGGGCAACAACATAGGATTGAAACATTCTTCGATTACATTGCATAATATGAAAAAAGTCCTACAGAATTGGTGAAGTTTTCAGAGAACCTCATGTTAAGTCAATTGATTATTTCAGAAAGGGCATAAGTCACATTTTCTTTTTTTTATAAAATTGAGTTAGCTGCGGTTTTCCCATATTTGTATGCAGAGACATCGACTAGTGTGACAGGGATGATGTCAACCCTTGTACAACAAAGCACTTTATTTAGGGGTCATATTTTTCGTTTAGTGCCTCTAGGAACTGCAAAAAAACTGTATGCTTTCAGTGAGATATACGCTGGTCAAAATAAGAATAACACTGCAGGAGACTTTTCTGAAAATAATACTGAAGAAATTTAACAAGATTGCTGATGACTTTCCTTTGCGAGGACATTTGTTTGTCCATGCGACCGGGATTTTAGGACAGTAAAACGAATGTTAAACAAATATGACAGATTACTACCATGTGAAATCCAATCTCTTATTTAAAGTACATCAAGATTCACCGTCATATTTGTAGAAAACAATGAAATTTGTAACTGCTAAAACAGGTGCCTTTCATTTTTTTAGAGGACTTATTTCCCAAATTGACATTTTGGAAAAAGATTCAACTGGGCGACAAATGTTTTCAATTATCAATATTCGTAATGTTTAAATATTAGATAGAACATCAAAGAAAGTTTCAGGCAAGCTTTTTTATAGACGGTTTTCAAGAGAATATAGCAAAGTAATTCTTATCGGCTGAACTACCATTGCCAATATTGAGTATAAAGGGAAAATTTTAGTATTGTTGGAAGAAATAACAAATATCAAAGTGATTATTCAAAGCAATTTTAAACATAGTCATACATATACGTACATAGAACTTGGTACACAAAGCTAGACAAGAGAAGGATAGAAAAAAAGACTTCCATGGAGGGTGTAGTTGATGAATATGAATACAGTTTTATTCACATGTAAAACTTTTGCTTTTTATCTCAGTTTGGTAGTTTATTTTTGGTTTATTATGGTTTATTTATTTTTTTTTTTACACTAGACTTTATTATTTCGCTAAAACAAGACGAAAGAAAGAGGAAAATGCACGATGCATTTTCTTAAGATAATGAATTTATGAATACTGACTTCACTAATTATTTTTGTCACTGTGTTATATTATGTTTTTTATTATCATAAATTAGTTTGAAACATATCTATTTCACCTGATTTACATTTTCATCACTCTAAACTAGTCTTACAGGTTATTTATTGCAGAAAGGGCATAAGTCCAAATTAATAATTTAATTAATTTCATTGACGAAATGAAACGTTATTTAAGGTAGGGTCCTACTTGTGGCTAGATTAGTCATAAAAATTTTCGTAGAATTTAGTTCATTTCTGAACGAAATAATCCCTTTCTATTGATTCGTGAAAAGTTGCATGAGTTTGACTTATGCTCTTTCTAAAATAATCGATTCAAGTGTGGTGATATTTGCAAAAGTTTTTTTGTTTCTCAATCAGTTTACTTGAATCAAACCCACCATTTAATTCAGGAGTTGTACATGCTTCAAACTTTCCCAAAAGCACAAAACGAAAGCCCAAAAGCTTTTTTTTTTTAAACTGTTCAAAAAATACCTTAATAATAACAAAATCAAGGGATTTTTTGTGTATGAATTCAAAAGTTTTTTCAGAATAAGTTAGCCTCTTACCTAAGAATTTATGCATTCATCAAAACATCTCCATAAGTTGACCGTTCAAATCAGCAGACAAATGTTTCCCCATCTCAAACCGCTGCTTTTGAATATTTATACTTCAATATTCCTTTTTGGGCAATCACGATTGCTTATTTGTTTTCCCTTGACCTTTGAATGACGTTCTATGCTCTTTGAATTACAGCGGCCTCCGTACGCAGGCGTTTTTCCAGGCGGTGGCGAACTACTTCTCCTCGTCCATGTCCCTTGGAATCGACTTTATACCCAATCCTCTTTACTTTACACAAGCCTCTTTAGACAAAATAACATCCAACAGACATCTCCCAGCCTGCAGCGCACACCAACTAGCACCCAGCCCTTGGCATTCATTTGAATTTTGGCTTCTTGAAATCAAATTATGTATTTTTGCAAGTATAGTTGCGATAGGAGCCAGTTGTGAAAACAAGAAACCAACGGATAGGGTTCTATCGCAATTCGTGATTGCGAAAAACATAATTTGCATTCAGGATGAGATTATTCAAATTAATGCCAGGGAATGGATGTTTGTTTTAGCGCATTGTTTGCGATGCATTAAAAAAAAAACTTTTACGGGTGCTTAATAAACATATGCAATTAGAGTATTTTACATGGATTTTAGTATTTTTCAGGGTCACAAATATAACAAAAGCACATGATTGCGCATGATGATTCAGCAAACCGTTCCGTCTAGCTGTGAATAAGCAGACAGAAATGGATGCTACCCAGAAAACCAGGTTCTAAGCGAGCGCAAAGTGCAATAAATCAAGAAAATACTATGTTAGTATATCTATCTGCAAACTAGATGATTCTCATGTGCTTTCACCTCATAGTTGGAACTTTAGCTGTCCACAATCAGTCTATCAACTCTCATGTCTGTCTGTTTGTCTATATGTCTCTATATCTACCTACCTATCCATTTATACTGCGCTCACGGGACAGATACACTAGTTGTAAGCAAATGATTGCCCATTCAGCGACGTCAATCACGTGTTTGGCTTGGACAAGATTAAATTGGTGTCAAGCAGAGGACGAATGCGAATCCCGTAACTTTTTTTTTCTTATTCCAGAGAAAATCCCCAAAAGTGGACATATCGGCCATTTTTCTGCCAACTTGTTTGTTTATTTTCGATTTATCTTTTCCCAGAGCAGTCTCTATCTGTCTATTTAAATGTTTCTATATCTACTTATCTATCAAATTGTCTCTATATCTATATCTGTCTGCGATACTGTCTTTGCATTTATATATCTGTCTACCTAATTGTCTCTATAATTATCTACATATCCATTTGTACTGCGTTCATGGGAAAGGTAATGTAAACAAAGATGATGTAAACAAGTCAACTTTTTTTTTATTTTACCAGACAAAATTCCAAAAAAGTATCACATCGGTAAATTTTTTGGTATCTTGTTTGTTTACTTTCGGTCCATCTTCCCTCAGAAGAGTCTCTATCTATCTATATCAACCTATCTATCAGACAGTCTCTATAACTATCGGCCTGTAAATATGAGTTTTTGTGTGTGTTTGAGTATTTATATGTATAGAAATGTCAGCATCTTTTTTCGTTACATCCGCCATTCTTGGCTGCAATGGATAATAGGTTTTTTTCAGGCATTGCGCGAAAAAGTCCTCATGTCGTTCAGCCACTAATCTGAAGATAAGCCGTGACGTGCATACAGCATGTCAGTTTTCAAAATCAATCAATATTGCATCAGGTATACAAAATCCTGACTTATTATACGGTTATTAACATCGGAAATTCCCGACTTTTATAACAAACTAAGGAACTAGCCGGTAGGGTTCACGGATGAGTGTTGCTGAGTTATCAATTCACACGATTATCTCGTCAAAAATTTATCTCATTTTCATCGTTCATATCATTGCCATGCATCTCCACTGCTAATCATTCATATTTAGCAGATAAGATTCAAAACTTAATGTTTTTGTTTATTCATTGCTTGTATTATCCCAGGAAGAGGGGATAATGTTTGAAGAGCTAAGATTCCATTCTTGGAGGTAAATGCTTGAGTGAGCAGAGACGAGGTGAGAATTTCAAAGAGAAATTTGCTTAAAAATCAATTTTTTTGATAAGGCAGACGTCTCACATTTCCTAACCGGAGGTCGTGTTTAATTCATAAGTCTCACGTTAAGTGATCACGATACACTTAGTTTCTGCTATCCATGGAATTCAATTGGAATCGTCTTGAAGCGTGAACGGAAATATTCATGTCAAACTGTCAAAGAAATCTTGTGAGAAATGTATTTTGTAATTTTTCCAATACATAAGAGCGTATGTTGTTGTTGTGTTGTGGCTTATCCTCATTGACCCTCAAGAAATCCAATACCAGGAGGGGAGAGGAGTAAAGATCTTCCCCTAGCAGTCCCAAGCAGTTCGTGATATGTTAAGGAGATGCCCGCTAAGTTTGACATTTTGTACAAAGAGCAAAAACTTTCTCGCCATCACGAAAGGAGAGACTCTTAATGTGACCGCTTTTCAATCTTGAGATAGATCTACGCAGAGCTCGTTCTAACAAAGGCATGTCATGGAAATGTGTTATGAATGGACCGGAGGGAAAACTAATTATGGTCAAAGGAAGATACTGATTTAAATTTACTACCAGGTGAAGTCTTTTTGGCTTCTTTATTAATTGCAATTTTCATCACCATACTGTAAATATTTAAACCAATCACGATACGCTGGTGATGAACATGTTATAACAAGCTTTGAACACTTAATTGAAGCAAATGAAAAACGAGTGAACAAGTTCTGCGGTAAAATCAAGTTGTTTTGCTCCTAAACTGTTTATGGTATCGAAACCCGCGCAACGACCTGTTACTCAACTTCATCAATTTTATTTTCCCTGTGCCTCTTTGTTTCATTTCAGTTAATTTCTGAGAAAGTTTGTTTGCTTTAGCATGTAATGCTACCTCCTGAAGATGACATTTTTAAAAATATAAATCATGCATATACAAGGGGATTCAGAACTATTGTAGTTATCTGCATGTACGTGAAGTACACAATAACAAGCAAGAATCATGCTGGAGCATATGATCGTAAACGCAATGCTGATGTGTGCTTACATGCATACAAAGTCAGAGACTAAAGTGTGTGAAACAGAACTATTAATTAGTACACAAAGGCAGTTCTGCCCAACACTTTAGTTACTGGAGGATGCGAAACAGGTTAAATACAAACAGGACTTCAGACAATATTTTAGTTCTTAAAAACGTTTAAAATCTTTTTTGAAATAATGCAGCTGTAATGCATGCGTCGCAATGACAATTCGATACCGCTTTAAACCATTTTTAAGAACTGAAATGTTGTCTGTAATCGTCTTTGTCATAAATTAGGACCTATCTCACATTCGACAGGTTCTAGCTTTGTATGCATGTCGTCAGCATTGCGTTGACGACAATATGATCCTGTATGCATCTGTCTTATTATCATATCTGATTGACATGAAGATGATTGAACATTGTTCTCAATCATCCTCTACACACAAATAATCTGAGTACCAGAATTAAAACCCGAGCAGTTGTAACAAGATATCCTGTAATCCTCACGTAGTGTAAGACTAATGTTGCAGCAAAGCTTGGAAAAAGTCTTCTGACCTCTGGCGATTGTCTTTCTTGTCCATCTCCAACGTTGGCTTATGCTGGAACGAAACATGAAACTGCTTCAGGTGTGGACAATGACTATACCTTGTTTGACGAAACTTTCAAACTCCATGTTTAATCTAACCTAATGCTCTAGCAGTTATATTCGGTTTGGGGTCAAAACTTCGCGGCCGAAACTTCTCCGGACAAAACTTCGCCAATCCATTACTTCGAGCGGTCAAGACTTCGCGTGGACAATACTTCGCCGATTCATTGCTTCGCGTGTCTAAAACTTTGCCGATCCATAACTTAGTGTATCTAAAACTTCGCATACCCGGAACTTCGCGTGGGTAGAACTTCGCGCATTCATATGACAATGAACTTCCATAAACATATCATATAAACTTAGCAAACAAGTAAATGTGCGTCTTTTTTTTGGGGGGGGGGGGGGCGGGGGCGGGATTATTGTTCAATGATTTCCATCAACACATTGGACATACACTAGATAAAAAAGTAATTTTCCATAATGAAATACTTGATTGCAAGTTAATTGTATAAATCCTAAATGAATTTAAGTACAGCAAGTTAATAAAGTAATAAATAGATATAAATTTGAATTACGATCAATTGATCACTTTTCCAAAAACGAGTAATTGGCTTTATAATAACAATTTAATGTTCTATACCTAACGGAAAAATTTTTGATGATTAAAAATTTTGTATTTCTTTTTAATTTTTTTTCATCATTTATTCCTAATGCTATTTTAAAACTAGTTTTTCAAAATTTGTCAGTAAAATTCAGAAACGATCCCTCCCCTCCCAACTTACTTTCCGGTGGTGTTACTTATAATTCGCTCGCCTCTTCATTCGAGCCAGAAATTTAATAATTCAAAATTTTTCATCATTTTAGGTCATTTTAGGTTGCAAAAATGTTCTGCTAGAAAAAATACCGGAAATAGTTTCCGCTGAATTCGGTCACTATAGAAGATTAAGCAATACAGAACGGTCGTTATACCGAGAGCAAATTACCATAGATTATATAGGGATAAAGTTGGGACTTTTACCACTAGCGGTTATAATGGAATGGTCTTTATAATGTGTGGTCGTTATTATAGGCTGTGGGACGAAGGCATAAAAGATGCTTAAAAACATGGTTTCGTTTGCCAACTTCGGGAACTACAAAAAGTGATATTTTTCTGAATCCTTAGTGTCTACAGATGAAAAAAACCCAATGTTCACAAAAAAATAGTGTCTCATAATTTTTTTACAGACCATTAGAAATACAAGACAAAATGAGTGAAAATGAAAAAAGGCGAGAAAATTTTAAATACATCAAAAATATTATGCAACTACAATAAAAATACTATGCTTGTACAACATTTAAAATATTTTTTTTTTCAAGAACCAAACATTTCCTTCATCAGGGGTGTCAACCTAGGGACCAAGGGGAGGGGTCATGGCGCAGACTGCGCCATTGAAATTTTTAGGAGGCGGGTTGTTTTAAGGGGTATTTTTCTCCTTGGGGGGGGGGGGGCTCTTGCTCTCCGGGGGTCTTTGTGAAACTTAAGGGGAGGGGTTATGCCCTTGCTTTTAGGGTGGGCACCCCTGCCCTCGTCCTTTGTAAAAATTTATTTTTTTACAATTTCTTTTAGAACATAATACAGCAGGAGAGCAACAAACCAATAGTCCAGCAAGCTGACCAAATAAGGCATATATTTTATAATTTAAATCTACTTTTTATACATACTAGATTTATCAAAAACTAATTCTAAATGGATTATCACATCTAGAAAATTTCGTCCTTTATTCTGGAGCATCATCGTCAGAATCACTTACTTCATCCATCCAGTCTTCATGCATAGAACTGATTTCTTCTTTTGAGTTAACACAGCTGCTGTCACAAGAGCAAAACTCTGTGCATGAAAATTTTTTCATTTTGCATGTACATCTCTTCGAGGAGCACTTTGTTTTCTGGCATGCGCAGGAGATTTGTTTTTGTATAATATCTGGTGCAATTGGAATAGTGTTCCATTGTATTTCGATGTTGCCAGCATTTACACTCCAACCATGTTCTGATGGATTATCAGCATTAATTAAATTTTGCAAGCATCGGCGATGAATATTTGCTTGATAGTTACTTCTCTTGATGTGTAACAGAAGAGAATCAAAATTTGGAGGTAATGATACATCTAGTCTAAATTTTAACTTAAATATCAGGTAACGAACTTCATCAATGTGCTTCAAATGAGGATATCCGTACAGTGCACAAACAAATTCTTGAAGATCTTTAACCAACGACTCATTCACTTCCCATGAAGAACCCAGTTCTTGAAACATTTTTAGGCTATTCAGTTTAGACTGCATTAAGGAAAAAGGTTTGCTTTTGCCTTTGCCTTTGAAAGCACTACATGTGTCGCAGCCAGAAAATACATGTAACCCGATCAATGCTGTGCAAAGATCGTTACCTAACATCTTAGCAATGACGGAGATGTTCTTTAATTTTAAACTGCATGAAGTGCCCATTAGTAAATAGGTATCAGTTGCAAAATACTGATTCATTGCTAAGGAAAGAATGAAAACATCTGTGTCTGAACTCTTTATCAAAACAGTAGCAGCAGAGCTTTTCGATGCATAAAAAGCGTGCAAAAGAAGTCTGGTGTCAGCCTCTTCATGATCAGACCTTAATTCTGTAACTTCTCCCACATCTAGTTTGCTCTCTGTAGGAGTTAGACGGTGACATTCCTGTCCATGTGAAAGAAAAATGGACACGCCTTTAAGGACAGCAGAATCGTAGGATGTCCATTGGTTGAAAAGGAAATTCACTAGGGCTTCTTTGTTATGACCATGTGCAAGGAACTTCTTAAACTGTTTCGATGTTTTTTGATTAGGGTTTCTGATGTTAATAAAAATTTCACTACCAAAATTTCTTTTTTCTCTTTCACTTGCTTTAATACTAATCGGAGGGTATGTATCTGTTACAAAATGTGCAGCTGTACAATTATATTTTATGCTTATATTGACGACATATTCGATAAGAGTGACTGCTAATTCTCCCATTGTATTTGGTATATCTTTCATTTGCTGCAGCACTGCCATCCCATCCAATATTATTACTCCATTTCTTGGAATTTGACTTAGGTCGGCATTACTGTCAGCCAGATCCAGTACCGTTTGGACCAAGGATGCCTTGTTTGTTTTAACAAGGCATCCGTCAATATTTGCAATTGCAGGTGGGTGTGGAGTTAAGTTATACTTCATGATACTTCTCATGTCGAGCTCTGAGGATTGTCCCATTACAATTATACGAGCTAAAAGATCTGTGGAACTTTTAAGAAACTTCTTCTCAGACTACTCTTTTAATGTATGTTTTTTTTTCGAATCTGAAAATGTCAACAGCTTTTGCAGCTTGATTGGAGAGTATATGACTGAATCACGTTCTTCAAAAAGACGTTCTTTGCAGTATTTTTCATAAGCTTCTTTTCCTATAAGCTTTGCTTTAGTGAGATCAGATTGTACAGAGTTAGATGCATATGCTCCACTTGAAATATTCACTAATGCTTCTTCGCTCCACATAAAGGGATTTATCATCGAAGTTATAGTATTCATAGCACTATTTACCATCGCCTCATGTTTTTGAATTTGTGCGGGTTGCAAATCTTTTTTCATGAACTCCTTTATTGTTCTCCCAGCGAGTTGTTCACAAGATGAAGAGACATGAGCCCTCAAATGGTGCGATAGCATCCAACGATGCACAGCAGCTGGATTTCTGGTAAATCCTGTCAACCCACCTTTTGTTTTTGAGTCTCGGTTAGCTGTTTGCTCTATTACTTGATCCATGGCTATGCCACAAAATCCATAGCTTGTTTGTCTTTGAGCCACAAATTTACCAGCACTTAGCTCATTGTGTGCACATGGATGTGTCTCAGGCAAATTCAGCATCTCATGTAAATAAACAGGTAAATAACGAGCATAGTTGATATGATCATAACTGAAAAACCAAGGTATTAATTCTTCAACAGTAACAAGATGTAAATCCCAGTCGGCGTTTCTTGTTGCTCGTAAAAATCTCAACAGACAGCCAACCATCTCCAAGTACGATATCCAAAATGCAAATGTCATGTTGTTTTCACAGTTTTCAACAACAAACTCATTAAACTTCTTCATAGTCAGAAGAAAATCTTCAGGAAACTGATTTTCTTTTAAAATTTTCAGTTTAAAACTTTGATAGAGATGAAAAGATATCTTCAAACAATCAAGTTGCTCTTTGACTGATAATGAATTTAGAAATTCAGACCACAGAAGTCTAC
The DNA here is from genome assembly GCF_026930045.1 of Uloborus diversus. Classification (NCBI taxonomy): domain Eukaryota; kingdom Metazoa; phylum Arthropoda; class Arachnida; order Araneae; family Uloboridae; genus Uloborus; species Uloborus diversus. Next base: position 138,711,663 of record NC_072734.1, on the reverse strand, counting down.
TTAATGCTTCAAAGATTATTTTGTGGCAGCGTATGCTCGATTGTAGTGCTTACCACTCAGAACACCATTTATTGATCCTTCAGCAATGATTCCAGACTCAATCATAATATTGCAAAGTCCTCCATTCTTGAAGCGTTTGCCTATCACAGAGAGAAAGGACAGTGAAGTATGAAATTCACCAAGACGTATTACTAAATGTTTGAACTTTTCCTCCTTCCAACGTATTTGTTGTGCCTTAGAATAAATTGCCTGATCAAATACTAGAACAATTTCTTGTAATTCCAGTTTTTGGCACAAATACGCGCTTTTTTCCAGAATTGCATTAACTGTAGAAAATTCTGTTGGGTTTGCTTCTAACACAGGGAGATATCGTATTGTTGATTGAGAAGGTATATTTTCTTTATTCAATGTGCAATTGTAACCAGTCCAAGCCGGTAAAATTTCTTTATCTTTCATAGGAAGTTTCGAAAAAATGTAAGCAGCATCTGCAAGTCTTGCATTATCTAATTTTACTCTTTTATTGTTGCATGAGAGGGTTTGAGAGATTTGAGGAGAACAACGTTGTCCAATGGAATAGTTAGATATATGTATTACAGGTGGATCAATTTTCCTTTTCTTCGATTTTTTCCCAGTTTTAATATACATTTGTGGACTTTCGGAGGAATCTTGTGCTTCTGTTTGTACAATTATACCATTAGTGCTATGAGTAGTGCCGTGTCCAGTTACTGTTTCTTCGTAAAAGTCAATATTATCCCAAACCAGAGTTGCAAACATTTTTGGAACAATACCTATGGGAAGACTATTTGTTGTGTTTAACTGCATTTCTGCTAGTTGAGTATCATACTCAAGTACAGCTGAATGTGAAATGCAGTGGCCCAACCCATTTAAAATGTTGATTACACGTGCTGATCCAGTTATATGCCTCATTGCCATTGCCAGTGATATGTGCTTCGGAGTCTGTTTTCTTCCTGCTGATGTAACATATATCAAATCTTGAGAAATAGAAAAAAGTTTACGTTTAACCTTTTCTGATACACTAATAAATTCGACAATTTCCAAATCTTCGCTTTCACCAACACACCATGCTAAGAAATTAAATAACACTGGATGAATCATGCGTTCAACAGAAGCTTCATTTAAATCTTCGGCAGTAGGAGGCCATGTGCATTGAAGAGCCGGTGAGGTCTTTATTATATTATGTAGAATTAATGCTGCTTTATACAGAATATTGATTTCTGTACTGTCACCATTTGTTAAATCATTTGATGGTTCAATTATATCTTCATCGGTATCTGTTGAGTCATTGGAGAATGAACTTTTTTCAATTAGTACAGGTTGCTCATATTTATTGCACAAAACTAATTCAGGAAGATTTCGTTGCTTTGGCCTCACAAACACTAGTTGAGGAAAGTCCCTCTGTAACCATCTTTTCAGCTGCCTGTTACTTATATGTTGCTCTTCTGTATTTAAACTTTCTGCAGTGCTTAAATATATCTGTGATAGTTTGTTCATAGAAAGAATTTCAGAATTTCTTACGATTCTTTTCTCTACTATGTCACAGAAAGCAGAATATGCTGCTGGCTGGTCAATTTTTGAAGTGGTCTGAACGCTCACATTAGTGTAAGATCTATAGCAACTCTTATGATATTTTGCTCCTTTTGCAATTAAATCAGTATCTTGAATTTGAATAAGAAGTCGTTGATCATTTTTCTTCAAAGCATTTTCCAGTAAAGACTTACTTGCAATGAATGTCTGGCACACACTTAGTTTTTCCTTGCATTTTTTCCCAGAACATTTCTCAGAGAAATATTGTTCTTTACTGCAGATCAGGCATATATCGGGGAAAATGTCTCTTCGGTCAGCAGTCTTAACGCTTAGCCGTTTTGGACGATCCGATATTTTTGGTGGTTGAACTTCACCTTCACAGGTTTTCTTTTCGAATCTTTTTATTCTAGTTTTATCTGTAAATCGCATGTAACATTTTCGGTGGTAAGAGTAGCGATTTTCATAACATTTTTCATAGCATGCATCTCCACGAAATCCTTCCAACTCCTTCAACTGCTCTGCTGCATCTTTCTCTTTGCATTCACTTAGACCTATCCATTTCTGCATGTACTCTCTTATTTTCTCAAAACTTTTTTTTGAAATAAGAATCATACCTTCATTTGTGTCTTCCGTGACATGAATACAACAAAATAAAGGTAATTCATCATCCATGATTGTAATCCAATGAAACAAAAAGCTAAAATCCAACCAAAAGTGGTGTAAACTAAAACCATTGAATTGTATTTGGTGTTAATGTCAAATAGAATTGTATGCGAACTTGTAAAACAGTCATAAAAATGACATTGAAATATCGTCTGTTGCTAAAAAGCAATATTGTTAGAAAAGAAAGGTATAAAACAAATTGATAAGAAAATGAAATATGCTTTTCAATTTTTAATTTTATCGTCTGCTAATGTTTAATTTTATATTTCCTAAACATGTCTTGGCATCGATTAGAGTTGTTTATATTCTAAAGATTTTGTACGTCGGTTTCTGCTATTCGGCGATCAACAAATATGTTTTTTGTGCAGTAACGTTTTTGTACATTGCAATGTTTTTCTATGCTTGCGCTAGAGTAATAACTGAAACCCCGAGATGAAGAGCACGCAGACTTGCGGATGAATACAATTTTCGGTTTCCTTTTTGTATTTAATCACAAAACAAATATAGTAAATAATTTAAAACGTATTAATATATTTTGCAAGAAAAAAACAAGTAAAAAAGTAAATATACGGTTGAAAAACTGTTTAATTAATTTTTGGATTATAAATATTGCGTCTAATAGCGCCATCTGGAGACAAATTTATTTGTGTAAGTGCTAACAGTCCACGGAACATAGTTCCTATTTCAATTACATATTAAAACTTAATGAGACAGTTCCAGCTTGTGAACATTGCATTTTTCTATTGTGTTCATCATTTATAATAGATTTCAAGCAAGTTCACGTAGTTCCTAAGATTGGTAAACGAACATGAACGATATTTGCTCTCGGCCCATAGACTATTACGAGCGTCGATTGTATATCTAATTTAAAGATTTTTTCACATTAAAACTAAATGAATTTAATTTTAAGATGTTTCATTTTAAATGCGAAAAGTAATACATGTACGAAGCAGAGCCGGCCTTAGCAGATGCGGGACCCGATTAAAGAAATCTGGCGGGGCCCTTTACAGAATGGTTGTACAAATTGGGAAAAGTGCCAACTGATTTTTCAGATTCAGCCAAGGATTCGAAACTGTCGCAATTATCAGTCTTCCTTAAAATTTCTACTTTTGATTTTAACTTCTTTTTTTCTTCAGAAATGAGTGAATGAATGGCCCCAAAAATAAGAGTAAAATTTAAGAACGTAAGAAAAGTAGCTCTGTGAATCTTTATGCCCAATCACATGCGGTTGGTGCACGAGAAAATTGTGGGGTCAAAAGAAGTGTGGGGTTAGGGAATGGCGCACCTGATGCTGATTTTTTCTTCCTTTTTTTTTTTTTTTGTAAAACTGGACGATATTATGGGATTTTAACATGACTGATTACCTCCAGAAAATGTAGAATATGGCCTCCAAAACCGGTCCAAATGGCCACTGTAGACTTCCCTCTACCAATTTAAAGTTCGATTGACGTGAAATAACTTGAGAAAAGTCCATTTAGTTGGAATTTTTAGTTTTTATTTTCGTGGAATAAATCAACCCACACAGAAAAAAAAATCATTTTTTTATCGATCATTATTGTACAACTTTGAGAAGAGAGGGGCACGCCCCTTCACCGTTGGAAGTGAGTGAACGGTTGCCCCCCCCCCTCCCCCACCCATCTCGTACGAGCCACCTATGTGCGCAATTTATAGCTTAGACGGAAAAGGAAAATGCACCAACATTTATCAGTTCTAAAAAAGCAATTTTAGTCTACATCCAAAAAACCAGACGTATTTGGGATGTAAGAAACGGAACGGAATTGCAGGGAACGGGAGAGCTCTTCTTGAAAATTTTTCGAAATTGAAGTTTAAAAACGCAGTTTCGGTACGGAAATGAGTTTTTTTTTCTTTTTGGGGAGGGGAGGATGTTATAGGTCAGATAAATCACCCAAGGTCCCCGGAAGAATCTTCAAAGCAGACGTCTAAAATCGTAAATTTGGACAATTTTGTGTAAAATGAAGGGAAATGGGAAGAGGCGGAGTTTACCTGCCTACCGAATTATTTTTAAAACTTAAGATAAGTTTAGATTAATTTTGGTAACGATAGGGAATTAGGGGCTCCTGTCAGAAATTTCGGTCTCAATTAGGTGAGGTTTGATGAAAATGGAGAAGAAAGGAATTTGGTGATCTTCTGCGGAAAACTTTCAAACTCGAGGGCTTTAAAGGCGCAATTTTAGATTATCAGTGGTAACGTTACGGGATTCAGTGACTCTTCGAAAAATTTTAAAATTTGAAGTGTTAAAAACTCAATTTTCGGCCCTATTTGGTAACAATAGAGAAAAAGGGAGGAGATTCCTCCCGGAGTTTTTTCGAAACTGAAATCAATTTTATGCTATCCATGGGAAGGAAGGGTTTGAGGGTTTTCTCGTGGCAGTATTTTCTAAAAGAGAAATTTTAAGCTATTGTGCTGATGCTAAAGAAAGGGGTCATTAGTTAGAAAAAAGGTTTCAGAGGCCTTCCGCATGAAATATTCCAAAATTTAAATCTTAAAAACACTGTTTTAGGCTACCTTTGGAGACTTTAGATGAGAAGAAGGGGAGGAGGGTCGTGAAATTTATGAATCTTCCTCCCTTGGAAATTCTTTAAAATTGAAAACTGAATGATATAATTTTGGTCAGTTTTTTGTGATAAAGTTAAGGTAAGAGTGGACGTTTGAGTAGCCTTCTCCTGACTTTTTTGAAAATTGAAGTCTTCAAAACGCATCTTCAGTCACTTTAAGAGATATTTCAGGGTTTGATGGCTGCCCCGAGAAATTTTTTGGCCTTGAAGATATAAAAACCAAATTCCAGGCTATGTGTATTTAAACGTTAGAAGAAGAATGGCAATTTGCTTTCTTTAAAATTGTTATGGAGATGCTTTACGCTTATTAAACAATCAGTATTTGAAGTTTATCATTTATTTATTTATTTTTCAGAATTGTACCTACGTCAGTGTTAATTTTGTTTTAAAGAAATTGTCCTTGCTTCTGAGTTTTAAGATTTTTTATTTATGGAAATAAAGAAAGCAAGTCAATTATAAAAGTCAATATTTAAATGAAATAAATTAAAAAGATAGCTTTGGAAATTCCTGAAATTTCGGAAATTCCGGTAAATCTCCGCATTTCCCATGTGATAGTAAGATCCTGGGATAGGGACCCTTTACCCTTACGTTATTGCGGACCGTATTAATTGCTGATAATCATTAAAAATTTGTACTTTTGTTCCCTACTACTTAGTTGCTTTCTCTTGACCAGAAGTTATAGGGTACTGCAGGTACGGCCTTAGATATGAATTTAAAAATGTTCAATTGGCTATATGTTTTTTTTTTTTTTTTTCTGGAAATTTATTTGAAGTAGTTTTGGACATACATTTGCTAACTTAAATAGGGATGCTAAAAGCCTCAGGAAACTCCCCCTATTCCCTTAATCGCACTGAAAGTATAGCTCCATACCAACAAATTAAATTTCAGTTAAGCATATGATAATTAATTTAAGTTCATTTTTCAACTTTTTATTTACTTTATTTTCCTATTTATTTTTAAGAAAATTTTTTTTTAGAGCGGGGCCCCTGCTGGCGCGGGGCCCCATTGGGCACTTTTGCTCTAATCGGCTTAAGGCCGGCTCTGGTACGAAGTTTTGTTTGTGCCAAGTTTTGTACGCAAGAAGTTTTTAATGCGGAAAGTGTTGTCCAGGCGAAGTTTTGACCGTGCGAAGTCTTGACCGTGTGAAGTTTTGTCCACGCGAAGTTTTGGCCGCGTGAAGTTTTGTCCACACGAAGTTTTGGCCGCGAAGTATTGTCCAGCGAAGTTTCTGCCGCGAAGTTTTGACCCATTACTGTTATATTCAACAGGATCGAAAGGAATTTTATTGGTTCTTCACGAGGCATACCTATCAGGCTGATACTGGTGCAGGTGAGCTGATTGAGTATAAGCACATTTCCTGTACATATAAAGGCAGTAAAATTTGAAATCTTTCATGACGTTCATTATTTTTTGCAGCAGAGGGGCATTATTGTTCGGAAGGAACTTTTAGCAGCTTCTATTACCTATGGTCAATGAGCATTCATTACTAAAATGTAAGTTTAACTTTTTTTTAGTTTTATACTCTCTCCTCTTATTTCCAGTAATAAAAAGCTTTCTGGTTTCAAGTATTTGTGGGTGCATCCTACATGTCTTTCAAATTGTTAGGCATTGTAAATATGGAGAAAAGGACTCGAGCTCCATTTGAGCAATGACAGCGAAGGTGCGAAGAACTTGCAGGGTGGGCAATCCGTCTTTTCTCCATCTCCATCATGCCCATTTAGATTGGGAAATCAACTGCTCCGTTCGATTGACCAACTGTATTTTATTCCTTTTTAATTCGCTTTTACAATTTTTTCTCAACATTTTCCTAAATTTCTATTTTTATTTTATCAGTTGTTGTTAACCAATGATATTAAAATAACATATAAAATTTAAACTATGGAGGATGTAAAGTGAACCAATGCTCCTGTATAGAACTTCAACCGAACAGGAACTCTGCCAACACCAACCCGTCATAGTTCTGTGAATACTAAGCATGCATATTAAATCATGTTGTCTTAATAAGTAGCATCTGCTCATCAGTTAAAGTCACAATTTGAATTATGGATTATTCAAATTATTCCACTTGCACTCACGAAACCATGCAGCTTCGGAAAGACGAACCATATTGTCCATTTGCGCCTAATGATCTCTTCTCTTCAGGAAATTACACCAATCGCTCATGCCTCGCATCGAGAACAACAACATGTCGTGCAAGCATCTCAGCGTATCTCATCCCATTCTGCAGCACATTTTTGCCATAGATTAAGTCAAGGCACCCTCCCGTTCTGTCAACGCCAGCGTCAATCGAGTCGGACCTATCAGGAAGTCAAGCATGCTCTGTATCGATAGGTTTTGAAAGCACACGCCAGCTCCAGCTCATGGTTGCTTAATTGAGCATGAATTACCTCACCCGATCCTCTGGCTTCTTTTTCCCCAGCGAAGTTTTGCCCTGAAGGTCCAGGCAGGGAATGGGGTTACCTGGTAGAAACTAATCGGCGCATTTATTTTTCGGGGCTGCGCTGTCTCAAATTTGCTTGTAGAGACGAAATAGTTGCCCAATGCACGAAACGACACGACGAACAAGAATAGTGGCTTCCGTATGAGCCGAAAAACATCCAAAAAGTATCTCGGCGAATTAAGATGCTTCAGTGATTATAGTCATCTAACAAGAATGATTATCTTGAACAGGCAATTACGGATGTTTCTCTTTACCTTATTTGAATAAAAAGGGAATGTCTTTCCTTTGTATTATATGGGTTAATTCATCGTTTATGTTTAAAAATGTACGATTTTGAAGAATTTGTTAGCATAGTAGCTCAATACCGAGTGCAGCTGCAGAGAACGTTATAGTTTCACGTTTTAGGTTGAAAATTGCCAATACAAAAGTGATTTGGCAATTTTCTCATGAGGGTTTTTTTTTTTTTTTTTGACACAGTTAGGCGACAATTTTTTTCACATTCAAGTAAAATCACAAATAAAGTGTGTAATACACAACAATCAACTCAACACCACATCCAAAAAAAAATTTTCAACATACAAACAACACATTTTTTATATCATAAAGAGAGGATATACCAGCCAGGACACCTGAGTGGGATCGAACCCACAACGCCAGCCTCACAAACAGTGGGCAAAGCAAGAGTGTTTTACGCTCGGTCACGAATATGAACTCTGCGTCGATACTGATCTTTACGCATGCGCATTGAATTCTTTCTCAATTTTTAAAGTAGTTTTGACTGCAAGTGGGACTTTACACAAACTATAATGCAATGTTATTCCAACAAATTGAGTTTTTTTTTTTTTTTTTAAAAAGGATACGACTTACTCTAGAATTGAAGACTAAAACTGGAAATCGCAGTAAGTGTCAAATAAAAAATTTTTAAAAGTTCATCAAAAATAAGATTCCTATCGGATTGTGGCACTTACTGCGTTTTCAATTTTTTTGCGTTATGGACTTGGACCAACCAAGATAAGTAACCTTCAAAAAACCTTCATTGGCACTTACGACGCTCTCTACCGCACGGGCGCTAACTCATGCTCCACTGGCGGACCCTAACAAAGTTATTTTAATTACTTTTAGGGGGAATAGGCACATAAATGGTTTACCACAGTGAAACACTTGGCATTTACTTCATTTTGACGAGAAAAAAAAATTGGGGGGGGGGGGGCATTTCAATTCATGCAACGTTATACTCATTACTCCTGGTAACCTGACACATTTTTTTTTATACAGTTCTGTCTATTTTATGATACTTCCAATAGGAGGCGTACGAAAGTTTCTAAAAATTATGTATTTAAGTTGAAGAAATAGTATTAAAAGCACATCTACATGCACGTATTCTTTGGAGTTGTTAGAAAATTTAATTGTTTAATTTATAGGACATATACACTCATACCTGTTTTTGTGCGTTTTTTTTCTGTGCGAATTTTTTTCGTACGGTATATAGAAACTTCAGTCCGATTTGGACTCAATTGGCAAGCTTATTTATGAAATGAGTGAGAGGTAGTATCTTCAAGCGACGACCGCCGACCGAGGCATTCCAGTGGAAGTCACTGCGACCTCCCAAATATTTCCTTGTTCGGGAAATTTTGTCCGACTTATTTGAAAAAATTATCATTACTTGGTTTGTTTCGATTTCGTTTAAAGATAAGTTTTTGGGTCATTTTCTTACGTGAAACTTTTCTACGCGCTTTAAATATGTTTTTAAACTGTGTTGCGGAAACAACTTTTTATAGCTACAAGTGAAGTTTCCTACAATTTTTTTTTAACCGGTCCATATCCACGCATAAAAACAGGTTTGGGTGTATAAAGAAGTAGTGTGGAGATTCACGCTACCTCTTAAATTTAGTTACTCTTCGCAGTCAATAGAATTACTTTTAAAATTAAGCTTTAACTCATAGAAATAATGTGAATCTATTTGATTCTAGTGAATCGCTTGTAGTTATTAGTTGTATAATCATGAATTAGGAGAAAATTGTTTCAAAAAGTTCTTTTTATGGTGGGCAAATGTCGCAGACTTATACCCGGAAAAGAATCTTACTGAAAATATCAGCATTTCAAGAGAAAATTTCGGCCTTTTTCAATTCAAATACATTTTTACAAAAGAAGACATTAAATTGAATTATCTAGAATTGGATAATAAATTCAAAAAACGGAAAATACACTTTTCGTTCTAACATTGCAAGAAAAATAATTTATAGAAAGAGCCTTCTTCATGTAAGTTAAGAAAATAAAATTTATTATTAAACGGTTCTTCAGGAGAAAAGGTGGAAAGGGTTCTATTTCATTTTTCTGTTTCTTGTTTTCATTTCAAAATTGGCTTAACTTTGTACTAAGGCATGAAGTCTTTATAATCGAAAGTAAAACTTGAAAAATAAGAAGGAATTTTAACAAAAAACTGTCTGAATAGTCAATACAATTTTTTTTTAAAATGTTTTTGTTGCGGTTGTACTTTAGGCCAGTGGTGGTTAACCTTTTCTTTTTTTTTAACCCAAAACCACTACTTGAATTAAAATGATTTTCGTGGACCAGAACGCATAATAAATTTTCAAAATGTTTGACTTTTTTTTAAATAACGTGGGAAGATATGAAAAAGGAAAGAAAATTATAAACCATGAACTGCAGTTAAAATTACTTGATGCCGATTTTATTAATTGAATCTGATTTTCAAAAACCAATTTTTGAATACAGTGCACGCCGGTTAATTGAATCAGCGGCTAATTGAATCAGCCGCTTTAATGAATCAAATCGTCTAAAACAGAACAAATCCACTCTTATTAAATTAGCCGCTTTATTGAATCAGCCGCTTTATGGAATCAAAACTGTTTAGAACAAACGTGATTCATATAAACGGCGGCCACTGTAGTTGGCTCCAAAGTTTGACATTGTCAGCAATCGGGCTTTTTGAGTTGTAACTGTGAGCTCGCTCTAAACCGCCACAGCTATAGATAGATTCTACGAACTAACTGCATGGTACGGAAAGAAACCGAGCTGATGTGTGCATCACATAACTTCCTTTTACTCCAATTTTAATGTCATTTTCCCATTATTGGCAATTTTAATGTGATTCAATAGTTTACTCTCTAAATATCACCACCAGTGGCCAAATTGAAACAAGATTTTAAAAAAATCGAAAAATTTGTCGCCAACTTTGCGACAAAACTTGGCGACCAAAAGACTGGCGATATATCGCCAAGTGTCCGGCAAATTATAACACCACTTGAGTATACATCGAAATTAACAATGATTTCACCCCAAAAAGGAGCAAAAGACCATTTTAGAAACCCCCGAATGCAACCAAAAGGGGAGCTGCACAACTAGATCCCACTAGGAGTCTACGTACCAAATTTCAACTTTCTAGGACATACCGTTCTTGAGTTATGCGACATACGCACATACATACATACATACGGACGTCACGAGAAAAGTCGTTGTAATTGACTCGGGGAATATCAAAATGGATATTTCGGGTGTTTATACGTTCTTAGGCACTTATCCGCATGTAGTCGGGTTGAAAAAAAAAAAAAACTCAACATTAATTCGGGGGTGAGCAAAATGGAAATTAAGGCCGAATTGAGTGAATTTTTTTTCGCGAATACAATACTTCCTTTTTTGTAAAAGCAAGTAAAAAGACTGTGTAGCTTTGCAGCAAAAACAAATGACTAGACGGGCGCTACCAGCTTTTTTTTATTAAACCTTTAAATTTTTTCCGAAATCGAAAAATTTCGGTAAAAAGGAATGATTTTTATTATTTTTCTTCTTTCTTCTTCTTTTTTGTTGTGAAAATTGCTTTCATTAAATAGCAATATTTTAGCATATGCATTTAAATTCACTGAGTCCCAAGCCCTTCTCTTTAAATCTGTCACAATCTACAAGAGGGTGCACCCCACAGTTTCCGAATCGTTGACATATAATCGATCATTTTTATCGTTTTCTCTCACTTATATTTAAGGGTCAGTTTGCAATATTTTGGACAATTATGTAGAACTCATAACGATTTTTTTTACCATAACTAATCAATTTACTGTTGATTAGTTTTTCAAATTTTATTTTGAATTTATTCTACCAACACACAAACACAAATTAAAATATTGTGCTTATCAAACACTTTAAATTAAACTTGCTATGGCTAAAACATGTCATGTTACGGACTCGACATTTTTCCAAAACACTCTAAAATGGACCTTAAACGAAACGCCCATCACAATGTTACGTTAATTCATAAAAAAAAAAATCTATTTGGTCATGGCATTTAAAGTGTTAAAAGCATCCTATACTTGTTTTATTTATTTATTTATTATTATTATTATTATTATTATGTAAAAAAAAAAAAAAAACATGATACAAGTGTAATTGCGCATTTTTCAAATTAGTTGTCTTCAACTCAGTTTAAACGACACCCATTCACTATTGGCGATCTACAATACGGATACATGCAATATTCATTCATTTGATGTTCGTTTTCCTTTATTATTATTTTTTTTTATGCGCAAAAATAAACTAATCTTTTTATAGATTCTGGTTCATTAAAAAAGAAAAAAATCTTGTGCTGGACAAAAATGTTGATCAAAATTCGTCTCACATGAATCTATTTCGGCCATGTTAGCTAATGAGCTCAATAGATATTCCCTTCTGTTTGATTTAAACCGTATCTTCTATTTCGTAATCCATAAAATATTAGACAGCAGACGGAAATAAAAAAGATAAATTAGGGACTTACAAGAAGTGTTTCATTATGATTTCAAGTAGGGTCATAAAAGAATTCATCAATATACAAGAGCATTTCTAATTGCTGGAAGTCCCGATTTCTAACTGATGTTATCATTTGCTTTTGTCTGGATGGACTTTAATCCTCTTACAGAGATATAAGTGTTACTTTCCCACAGAATACGCAATGGGTAGGTTAGAACATATTAAATTATTAAATTGGTTATTATATACAGTACTTATGTTTTTATTTTTATCTTTATGAAATGGGTTATCGATATAAGGACACCATCCGTAAATTCATCTGATTCGGAACCAGTAGTTTTACACCATTTAGGGTAACTTTGAGCCAGGCTGATTAATTTTTGCGCCAATTCGATTTTTTTTAAAAGTATATTTGACTAAAAATAAATTAAGTTGTATCATTCATAAGTAAGTATTTCATCATTTTTTGCCAAATTCATAAATTTTCAGGTTAACCATTTTTTTCCCCTCATTTAAAATGTCAGTGTTTTTAATTCTCACAGATTCCAATTAAAAAAAAATAGTTTCATAAAAAATGTACATCTTATTTTGAAAATTGAGATGTATATGATGTACACAATGCACATCATCAAAATGAGAGGTACAAGATGTACACAGTGATCTTAATTATGTGTGTCCCTTCAAAAAGCTATCTATTACTTCGTTTTGTAAAAGCAAGAGAAATCAAACTACATAAAAGGATCTTTTATTTATTTTTTTATTTATAGTTTTTTAAAGAGTAATTGCACAAAACTGCTTCATGTACATTTTCCGTCAAATTAATATTTTAATAATATCGATGTTCATTAGTGCCAGCATAGTTTTCTTCTAGAAAGGAAGGGGAGGGTACCTGTACGTATCGCTAACCTGATGGTATAGGTACCCCCCCCCCCCGGCGATAAGTATCAGTCAACTTGTAGAATGTGGGGTCGTTTCCAAAATTTTAAAAGTATTTTTTCTGAAAGAGCATGCTTAAAAACATAGGATCTGACCATTTTTTAAATAATTTATTGAAGTTTAATATTTTTAAAAAATTACTTAAATCGGTGCGTTTTTATTGTTTACACTTCTGTCGTGTGACATCACAAATGATGAAATGCCATTCAATGTTGCCATTCACAGAACAAAATATTTAATTCGCATCTTTACTCACGTGTACTGGCAACGATATGGTTGATAGCAAGCGTAGAGCGCAATTTTAATTCGCTGCTTGATTATCATAACGTGGAAACGTAGTAAAAAGATGAGCCAGATTGCATCATTTGTGACGTCAGAAAGACCACGCCTTGTTTGAAAAATCGGACATTTTAAAAAATTAATTTAAAAAAAAACTGTTGGGAAAATGAAAATATTTTCTGGGTCCATGTAATTTTTTTTTGCTCATTCTATCCATTTCAATGACTAAAGGTAGTACTTTTGACTGAAGGAAACCACCCCATTGGGCGATGGACTCAAAAAGGTTAAAAACCACTGAGACAGATGCCTATATATTTACATAAGCTCCCGGAAAGTTGTATTTGTTTATTGTTATTAATGGTATTGTAAATAATGTCAAGAATTTTACTTTAAAGAAAATGTTATAACATTTTCTGTCACTTATTCTCCACATTTTACAAATACAAAATCTGTAAACTGAATGTATGATTACGCATTTACTTCCAGAAATTAAAACTTTACATGAATATTACAGAACTTTAAAACAGTTGAAAAAATTTCCCAATCCTAATAAATTTTCTTCAACTTTAAATGGAGTTTGAAAAAAAAATCTACCATTTTGCCTATCAGTGCTTCAGAATCAAATATATCCATCTCTCCATATTTATTCAAATTCCTTCCATTTAGCAATACTCCACAAAAACCATCCCATAGCTTCCGTGCATATATTTGCAAAACACATAAATAGAAATGTATCTCTTTCGAAGTCGTTAGTCAACTTTGCACTATAATCTTTCATTCATAAAGTTTTAGCTGCATATCTCAACTTAATATCGCATAATCTTTAGAATAAATATGCTAAACAAACTTATACGATTTTCCTTTTCATCAAAACCCTCCTCACAGCCGAATGAAAAGGAATCTTCTACCAAAAGAAGTTCTCTAGAAAAAGGCCGGTGGGAAAATATCATTTTCTTTTTATTTTATTAAGAAGAAATGGTTGAAAACGCAAGCAATCGCGACTTCGCAATTTAACGTGCCATTTGGTTTTTATGGGAAAATACTCTTTGATGCCTCCATGCGTATAACCACGTCGGCCATAAACTATAACCAAGTCTTTAAAGAACATCAGATGTGCTTCAGGGGGGATGGCCGTTTGGACGTATGTCTAGTTAAGATGAGATGGATACGTCATTTTCCGTTTTCTCTTTGAATGTTTGGCAACTGATGGGTCTGATATCTTTTGAAAATATTTATAGCCAATAGAAAGAAGCCACAGTTGGTATTTTGTTTTCTTTACAAACATTTAGGTAAACATTTACTTATGTTTTGTACAAATGTCACGTATTTTTGCAATACAGTATTATTGCCATTATCTGAAAGAGCTGGAAAATTTCCAGATATGAATCATTTATTCTTTCATTTAAGATTTAGTAAAACATCATTTCGCTCGACATCTGTAACAAATTGTTTTGGAAAAATATACATATTGTTTCATACTTCAAAGTTATATTTAGTACTATCTTTTCCATTATTTAGTAGATTTTTATTCTCTTCACAATTTTTAAATTTTTCAAAACTTCAGATGGAAATTTTAGCTTTATTTATTTATTTATTTTTTGTGTACTGAAATGGAACTAAAAAAAAAAAAAAAAACGTTGTTTAATTTGTTTTAGCAACATGTGAAGAAGAGGCCAATGGGGAAAAAATCCACCTAGGAATAAGCAGCGTTTACCTTTTCACATAATTTGTTCAATGTGCTTTCCATTTGCTTCAATCACATTTTCAAAGCGTATTCAACAGAAGCATGTTCGACGGTAGCAACCGATTACAGTGACTTAACGATCAGAATTGCTACATACACTGCTTGACAACTGCTAAGGAACAAGTGATTTATGCAAATTTGTACCTCAACCACCTGGTCAATGGAAATAAATTCAAGTTCAGATGGCGTGGTAGATCAAGACTCGTTATCTCTATAAAAAAACAGTGCATACACGCTCAAAATTCGTACGTAAATTCACGCTGTTTGGTTTTTAACGAAAATAGTGCTATATGTTAAAAAAAGGTTTTTCTCTGAAATTCTGTTTGGTTCTTGAAATACTTAAGAGTAAAATGTCAGCAAGACATCATTTGAGTATCTACGATCGTGGACGAGCGGTTGGACGCCTGGAAGCAGGACAAAGTGTCACCACTGTGGTTGCTGCAATGGGTGTATCAAAAAGTGCCATTTCCCGATTAAAGACGGCCGCTGAAGGTGGAAGTGTTTTGCAAAAGCATGCCGGGGGGTCGTGGTAGGAGCACCACACCTTCAGAGGACCGCTATGTAGTCCTCGTGGCAAAAATGGACAGAAATTTCACTCTTGGACAGATAGCTGCAAATCTAACAACCGCTACTGGTACGCATGTTTCTGCAAGAACCATCTCACGACGAGCAAATAATGTCAGTTTGTATGCACGGAAGCCCGTACGTTGCATCCAAGTTCAACCACGTCATCGTCGAGAGAGATTACGCTGGTCTAAAGAACATGCTGGTGGGATCATCAAAATTGGTCTAGAGTGATGTTCTCTGACGAATCTCGTTTCAGTGTGACAAGCAATTCTGGTCACCAACTAAAGCGTGGAACACATTATGTACAAAAATTTGTTTGCGAACGTGATCGGTACGGTCCAGGCGTCATGGTATGGGCAGGCATCATGCACAATGGCAGAACACAGTTTCACATTTTTGAATAAGAAAGCAATACGTCGCGAATGTATTGCAGAGATGTTACGCTGGGCCATGTTCGTCTTTTTAGGGGGGCTTTCGGTCCAGATTTTCTCTTACGGACGGCGATACACGACCACGCTGCAAAGTGAAAACATTCTCTGTGCACTGTAAAAAAAATCCGTAAAATTTACAGAAAAAAACTGTCAGCCAGGACGCCAGTTTTCTTCCGTTTATTTTACAGAAATCTTCCGTATTTTTATTATTTATTCAAGCTGATTTATTATTTTATGAAGATTAAAAAAATGAAACTATACTTTCATAAATCCATTTCAATATTTACTATACTACTACGAAATACATGTATACAAAGGTAAATTTCCGAATATGCCTCTGTAACAGATGACAAAAAAACATAATAATAAAATATTGATTAGGATGCAATGAAATGGAAGTTGCAAACGATTTAAGACTTACTCGCTTTAAATAAATATAAGATCAAAAACTCGAGCACGAGAACCGAAATCCAAACACGCGGGCGAAATTTCGAAGATTCGAAGAAAACCAAAGTATAACCGGTTACAGATTCAAAAAAACAGAGAAATCCTGTATTTTATTACGAACAGTTTTTTTTCTGTAAAAAATACGGATAACTTCTTCAAAATTTACAGTTTTTTTTTTTTACAGTGTATGCAGTGGCCTGCGTACTTTCCCGACTTAAATCCCATTGAACTTGCCTGTGAGGCTCTTGGCAGACCTGTTGCGCGAAAAACCATCCCTCCCAGAACAGTACAAGAACTCAAATCCGCATTGAGAAAGGAGTGGGGAGTATGGAAAACAGATGTAAATTGTGCATCAGTGTCCCTGGTAATCATACATCATATTAAAGTACTCATGTCTCCTTCTGACCTAGATCATTTTTTTGGTGTTGTATAAAAATCATCTAAGTAGGGTTATTTTTTTATTTTTAAGTTTTTACTTCATTAATGCAGTAATATCTGTATTATTTTGTACTTATAATAAAAGCACATCCTGCCTACTAACTATATATTTCGTTCTGTTTCTTTAATCATTATCTATTCTTAACTATTCCAAAAAATGTAATTGTTCCTTAGCAATTGTCAAGCAGTGTATAAAAGAGACAAGAGACCCATAACTACTTAAAATCAAACTAATGCATATATATATATATATATATATATATATATATATATATATATATATATATATATATGTTGTATATTTCTCCTTATCACTCTCTTGATCCATACAGGATACATCAATGACGTACGACTATTAGAACGAGCGATACGTGTACCTAAACAAGGTGAGTTCAAATATAACCATCCTGTACCCAGGGCTACGAATACGGAGTCGGAGTTAAGAGTCATGGAGTCCGAGTCGGATGATTTTGGAGTAAAGGAGTCGGAACCGGGAATCGAAGCCTTTAAAATTCCGTGAACCAGAGTCGGCAATTTTCCTCCGAGTCTGCAACTCTGCTACAGCTCTGGAAACAGAGTCAGAGTTAGACAAATTTTGGGATAAAAAAAAATGGAAATAAATGCTGTAAATTCCAAGAGTCGGGGCTGGAGTCGGCTATTTACCATCCTACCCAGCAACCCTGCACATTTATTGTGCATTTATAAGGAGAAGGCACTTCGGCACGCCTTCCCGAAAGCAGAGCTAATTTTAGCGCAGGAGTGATCGCTACCGCTTGCAATTGAGACAACTTTTAACTTTGGCGTGCCTTTAAATTTGCGAAATTGTCTTTGTGTTCTTTCCTTTAGTTGACCGCTTCGCTTAATTGTCGTCTCCGGGGAATCTTTACTTTTTAAACTGAAAACTTCAGAACTATAATTATTGTATACACAAAAAAAAAAAAAAAGAACCGTAAGGTATTTTGCAAAACGAATGACCCGTGTTAGGATAGGCTTTCTGAATTTCCCGTACGATATCCTTTTAAACACTAACATCCTAAATTCTAAATTGCAAGTGCGCTCATGGAAAAAGGGGGGGGGGAATGGGGGCATGGAAATTTCATTGGCACACACTGTTGCATTGAAATGCTTAAGGGTTGCGTTCTTTTTGAAGACTAAGTGTATCTATCTCCTTCTCCCTCTCTTTTCTTGAGGGAGGGAGGGTGACTCAACAGCTCTTAGGGGTTGGGTCTTTGGTGCATCTGTATAGATAGTACAAAGTTTCAGATCATATAGAATGGATATACAATCAGTAGATCTAAAGTAGCTGTTATATAATTTTTAAAATGCTGAAAGCATTATTCGAACAAAAGCTGCCCTCTCCCCCCTTTAAACCTGGTTGAACCAAAGGGGGGAGTGGCCAATTGTTCCAGAAAGGATTTACATGCGAGAAATAAAAGTGAGAAAACATTAAAAAATCAATCTGAAATATATCGATTCAACTGACTATTAAAATCAAGATTATTTCTCTAAATATTGCATGAATGTTAATGTTTAGAAATATGTAATAACTTGCGGTGCGCTTTAAAAAGTGACTTTGGTTTGAATACTGTTTCAAAGTTATAGGTTCATCGGTATGGCCGTCTTAAAAGATGACGACCACTCCCAGGGCGAGTATTTTCCAGCGCGGGGGTGCGGACCAACTTCGTTTCTGTGGAGGGGGGGGGGCAGAAACGAAGAAAATTATAACACTTCAGTACAGTAGCTTAACATCCACACGGGTTGTCCATTAAGGATGTCATGCTTCACCTTACCCTCTCCCCTCGTCACATCTCACGTAATGTTAGATGAACATATTGCTATAACGAACGCTTTTATTTGGATCAAAATGTGTGAAGTCACATTTCTTGTATTCCCCTCCTTCCCCCTTGAGACAAACTGTCAGAAGTTCATGCACCCCGAACCCTCCTTCCCTACCCCTTTCAAGCGTGACATCATTTGTGAACGGACCCTTAGGTTCTCTCTAAGTCACCAAAATCGCACTAACAATGGGGTCGTTTCCAAAATTTAAAAGAATTTTTTTCTAAAAGAGCATGCTTAAAAGCATAGGATCTGACCATTTTTTAAATAATTTGTTTAAGTTTAATACTTTTAAAAAGTTACTTAAATCGACGCGCTTTCAATGTTTATGCTTCTGTCCGAAGACACCACAAATGATGAAATGCCATTCTGTGTTGCCATTCACAGAGCAAAATATTTAATTATGTGTATTGGCAACAATATGGTTGATAGCAAGCGTAGAGCGAAATTTTAATTCGCTTCTTGATTATTATAACATGGAATCGCGGTAGAAAGATGCGGCAAAGTACATCATTTGTGACGTCATCAAGACCACGCCTTGTTTCAAAAATCAGACATTTTAAAAAATTAATTAAAAAATAACTGTTGGGAAAATGAAAGTATTTTCTAGGTCCATATTATTTATTTATTGCTTATTCTATTAATTTCAGTGACAAAAAGTACTGCTTTTGACTGGAGGAAACAACATCATTGTTATAAGGGAAAAAGACCGACTCCCCCCCCCCCCGATAGCGCTGTTCGTGATTTTTTTTCTATCATGCATGTTTTTAACAAAGAATCATATCGCACCCCGGCAAGGAAAGTGCCACATTTCAAAATTTGGGAAAACAGTACTTACTGGCTATTGATTTGAAATCTAAATTTAATTTTCTTTCTCGACACAAAAATCGCACAAAGTTAACTAACCTAAATGGTGCGTGGAAGCGTACAAACGATATCATCAACAGTGACACATCATTAAAATTTCATAATTTAGAAGAATATTTTTCGAGCTTTTAGTATGCATTATGGATCCATACTACAAAAACTAATTAGTAAGCATCACATAATAAGTTTAGTGCATATTGTAATATTTGAGACTAAATCATTAAAAATTACTATTGAATTAAACCATAATTTTCTCCATTGCTGTTTTTTTTTTTGAATTGAGTCAGTTTCCTTGCCTATGTGCGATATGTTGAACAACTGAATAGGTTGACTGGAGCCCCGTTTCTTGTTACAAATTACGCATTTTACATTCAGAGTTGTATCAGAATGCGGGGAACAAACTTTTGCTTATTTTATGATCCCCACACGTAACGCTGTTCCGTAAAAGTACTGGAGGAACTGAATTACTTTTAGAGTAATAGAAAAAACTTGTAAATACAAAAAAAAAATGCTGTTTTTTTTTTCAAAAACAAATAGGTCAAAACGATAACATAAAAGGTTGTTTCACTCACTTATTCAATTATTCTGTAGATAACCATATTGGCATGTAAAAAGTTTTAATTTTTGTTTTGTTCCTTATTTCAATTCTGAAGAATAAAAGCCATATTGAAAAAAAAAAAAAAGTATTGAAATGTGTCACACAGAGTGCAACTTACCTACTGTGGCTTCCAAAATTGTTCGAACGCTTTAAATGCGTGTGGTAAAAATGAAGTACATAGTAATTAAAATAGTAGTTCAATACGTTTTCATACTGTCCCTACGTTACAGTGTTGGGCATTAATCAACTAAATCCTCAATCGACTAAAGTAATCTGACTCTCATTTAGTTCCGACTAATATTTTAAAAATTTAATTCAATTGCAGACGAAGATTAACGTTAGTTTAAACTAACGCGTTAGTTGATTAAAAAAACTAATTTAGTTCAGATTGATTTAGTTCAGATTAAACTAATCAAATTGAATTTAGTCAGATTAAAAGTAATCAGATTAAAAGTAATCAGATTAAAAGTAATCAGATTAAAAGTAATCAAATTAATTTGATTAAATTTTTAATTCAGATTAAATTCGTAAAATATAAATGTCACAGGAACAGAAACACATTTGTATTTCTACGTGTATGTACATATTTACGCAAGCATACACGAGTTAATACGTGTATATACGACTATGTGCGTAAATATATGTATATAAACGTGTTATCCCGCGTATGTTCGTGTACGGAGGTATATTTGAATTTTTAAGTGAATATACATATTTATGTGTGCATACACGAGTAAATATGTGTATATACGAGTATGTACGAGTACACAAGAGAATATGGATATGTGTTACCCCGAGTATACTCGTCTACAGAGGTAAATTTGCTTTTAATTGTGAAAACACATACTTAAGCGTGCACACAAGCGAAAATACGTGCATATACGTGTACACATGAGAATATGCGTATAGATACGTTTTATCCCGAGTCTAATCGTGTAAAGAGGAACATTTGTATTTCGACGTGCATATTCATATTGAAGCGTGCATATTCGAGAAAGTACGTGTATATACAAGTATGCTCGTGTACACACGAGAATATGCGTATAGATATTTGTTACCCCGAGTATACTCGTGTAAAGAGGTACATTTGTATATGTACTTGTATATACATATTTCTGCGTGCATATAGGAGAAGGAACGTGTATATACAAGTATGTTCATGTACACACGAGAATATATGTAAACATACGTGTTACCTCGAGTATACTCGTGTATAGAGGTAAATTTCTATTTAAACGTGTATAAATATATAGATGCATGCATATAAGAGAAAATACGTGTATATACGAGTAAGTACATGTAAACACGACAAATAAGTGTTTAACCCGAGTATACTCGTGTACGAAGGCACATTTGTATTTCTACGTGTGTATGCATATTTATGGGTTTATAAACGAGTAAATACATATATGCGATTATGTACGAGTACACACGATAGTATGCGTATACATAAGTGTTACCCCGAGTATACTCGTGTACAGAGGTAAATTTGCTTTTAATTGTGAAAACACATACTTATGCGTGCACGCAAGCGAAAATACGTGTATGTACGTGTACACATGAGAATATGCGTATAGATACGTTTTACCCCGAGTATACTCGTGTAAAGAGGTACATTTGTATTTCTACGTGTTCATGCATATTTAAGTGTGCATATACGAGAAAGTACGTGTATATACAAGTATGTTCGTGTAAACACGAGAATATGCGTATAGATATTTGTTACCCCGAGTATACTCGTGTAAAGAGGTACATTTGTATTTGTTCGTGTATATACATATTTGTGCGTGCATATAGGAGAAGGTACGTGTATATACAAGTACGTTCATGAACACACGAGAATATATGTAAACATACGTGTTACCCCGAGTATACTCGTGTACAGAGGTAAATTTCTATTTAAACGTGTATATATATATAGATGCATGCATATAAGAGAAAATACGTGTATATACGAGTAAGTACGTGTACACAGGATAAATAAGTGTTTAACCCGAGTATACTCGTGTACGAAGGCACATTTTTATTTATACGTGTGTATGCATATCTATGCGTTTATAAACGAGTAAATACATATATATACGATTATGTACGTGTACACATGAGAATATGCGTATAGATACGTGTTACCCCGAGTATACTCGTGTAAAGAGGTACATTTGTATTTCGACGTGTATGTACATAACATATTCAAGCATGCATATACGAGAAAGTACGTGTACATGCAAGAATGTTCGTGTACACACTAGAATATGCGTATAGATATGTGTTACCCCGAGTATACTTGAGTAAAGAGCTACATTTGTATTTGTACGTGTATTTAGATATTTATGCGTGCATAAACGAGAAGGTACATATTTATACAAGTATGTTCATGTACACGCGAGAATATATGTAAACATACGTGTTATCCCGAGTATACTCGTGTCTAGAGCTACATTGGTATTTCTACGTGTGTATACGTATTTAAGCGTGCATATACGAGAAAGTACGTGTATATACAAGTATGTTCGTGTACACATGAGAATATGCGTATAGATGCATGTTAACCCGAGTATACTCGTGCACAGAGGAAAATTTGTATTTATGATTTTACATACACTTTTATGCATGTATATAAGAGAAAAGACAAGTATATACGAGTATGTACGTGTACGCACGAGAATATGCGTTTAAACCAGTGTTGTGCATTAATCAACTAAATCCTCAATCGACTAAAGTAATCTGACTCACATTTAGTTCAGATTATATTTAATCTGATTTTTTCAATTGCAGACGACGATTAACGTTAGTTTAAACTAACTTGGTTAGCTGTAGGAAAAAAAAACTAATTTAGTTCAGATTGATTTAGTTCAGACTAATTTAATCAGATTGATTTAGTCAAACTAATTTAATCAGATTGATTTAGTCAAACTAATTTAATCAGATTGATTTAGTCAACTAAAGTAAGCAGATTAAACTTCGTCAGATTGAACTTTATACTAAATCTAGAGAGATTGAAATAAATCTACACCGTATGTACTTGTATTTTCTCATGTATGCACGCATAAAAATGTATGTACAATCTTAAATACAAATGTACCTCTACACACGAGTATACTCGGTGTAACATTTATCTACACGCATATTCTCGTGTGAACACGTACATACTCGTATTCTCTTATATGCTTACATAAATATGTATATACACGTTTAAAAGCAAATTTCTCTGTGCACAAGTATATTCGGCGTAACAAGTATCTTTACGCATATTCTCTCGTGTGTTCACATACATAATCGTATATACATGCATTTACCTATGTATAAGCGCATAAATATGCATATACACATAGAAATTCAAATGTACCATTGTACACTAGTATACTCATGCTAAAAAGGAATATAAACGTCTATTCTCGTATATGCATGCATGCATAAATAAATAAATAAATATATATATATATATATATATATATATATATATATATATATATATATATATTAGGGTGGTCCTTATTTATATGGGAAAAAAATTTTTTGGAATTCAACAAGTGACGCCCCCTAGTTTTGTGACACTATAATAAAAAGTAACGTGTGCAAAATTTGAACTCGATCGGTCAATAATAACACGTGCCCCTAGGCCGTTGAACTTTAACACTTTTGATAATTTTCTCACAAATCTTCCGAGTTTTTACTTCAGACCCAGTACGTCGTTTCTCTTAGGTTTTCAAAATATTTTTGCAGTCAGGTAGCACTAAAATTAACCTTTTTAATTACTTTATATCATCTAAAGATTTTACTTTGAATAAGAATGAAATAATGCTTTAGAAACTTTCCTTAATCGTACGCTTTTCTCAATGTATCTCGATAGTGTGTATTTTTTCCCGATAGTCTTGGACGGTCTGTAAAATAAATTGCTTTGTGACTCATATTTGGTAAATTAGTTGTGAATTTCTTCGATTAATTGTGCTCCTCTTTCAATTGTATCATTCACAATTTTCAGTATTTTAACAATCTTCTCTTTAAATAGCTTAAACATTTTGCCGTGAATCAGGATCAAATAGCAAAAAATCTTTTAGTATTTGCAACTTATCAAACAATTTTATTTACTCGTAATTGATTCTATAAAGAGGAAGATCTTTACTAAGAAAGTATTCTATATCACCTATACTGTTATCTGAAATTTGTTAAACAGTCATCAGACACGTCTTCCTTATCACAAGCATTTTTTGGACTAGTCTTTTCCAATCTTCAAAGTTAAATTTTTCATCCAATACGGACAAAGCTACTAGTTTATCCCCTAAATACCATAAGTGATTAATGAATTTTCCAGTCACTGATTCTGCTGCATGTTTGTCGTCATTTTGTACGCTGCTAGTTTTTCAGATATATTATTCAAAGGAGCCTCGATTGAGTTGCTGCGAAAAACAATATCTTCATACAGCATTTAATTGTAATACAGCTTTGTAAAACGGCATTGAAGGGCTTTCTTTTCATGTAAGGTCAGTTTAAATTGTTTTTTCCTAAAATATAAAAAATTTTCAAAAAAAAATTCCTTCTGCCACCCATGTGGCTCAGGGATAAGCTCCAGGTTGCCGAAAACATGTCCCTGTAGGAGGAAATTCAATAGGAAATATTATTACGAGTTATGAGAATTCTCTAATATTTCTCAATTCCGCTTTTTAAGAACAGTAATATGTCAGCCACTTCGTCTTTTAGACACTACAGCTAGAACAGTTAGCAATAAAGAGCTATCCTCTAAGATATCATATACAATTGAAGAAATATCTAAGGAATTCCGAGTAGCTGTTCAATCTTAGAACCTGAAGCTATCACGGTAATCCTGTCGGCGTTCTTTTTCCAGTTACATCTGGATGTACCTTTGTATCCCAGTAAATAACTACAAAATCTAAATTTAAATTCATGAAATTTAATTTTACCTCTCGAAGATTTTCTATTGCTCTCTTAAGGAATGCACGATTGATCACTAAGTCATTTGGATTTAAATTTACTGCATCTACATAGGCAGTAAATAAATGAAGAACATCTTGATTCCTAATGGCATTTGTCTAACAGTGATGATAGGCGAGCAGATATCAATAGTTGTCAAGCTTTTTTGCATTGAGTTAAACCAGCTGTAGAAAACAAAAGTTCAACAGTTTAGGATGGATATCCATTTCGGTTTCTAAATCTTGTGAATCGCAATAATTTGATGATAATAAAGGACTATGAACTGAAGTAGAAGAAAATTAATTTAAAGTATAGATTTCTACATTGTTCTGATCTGGATATTTTTTTTAAATTTATATTTTAGCTATGGAAAATTAAGTATATTTTTATGTTAGGAATAATCGAGGATTTTTCGAAATTTATATTTTAAAAATTAAAAACTGTATAAGAATTTAGGTATGTTTATAATTAAAGAACAGCGAATTAAAATATAATTGCAATTACTTATATTTGTAGCATTGAAACCGTACGACTCTATTTGCCACACCTATTACATACACAAGGAATTTTGTAAATCAACATCCCCAAAGCCTGGAGGAGGCAATTTGTTGGTGTCAAAGATCATTCATTAATGGTCTAGGCCATTCATTAATGGCCTATAGAATCCCTTGTGTCTATCTTGGTGGGAAGAAACGTTTCCCTGCTGCTTGGTTGGAACAAGTGCAGAAGAGCAATACGCTTGACCCAAGGCCATTGGTGTGCATGTACCCTCTGTAACATGTTAAATTTTACAGAATGAAGGTGAGAGAATGGTCGGTCTGGAAGTAGCAGCACCTATTGAGGTTCAAAATTACTTTAAATATAAAACGTTAGAATTATTTTTACATAAAAATGAGAAAATCCGCAATTTTGTCTTCAAAACTCAAAAAAGGGGGCCCTAGGGGCACGTGTTAATATTCATGGATTGTCTTAAAATTTTGCAGGGATCATTTATTTGTATAATGGAACAAATTGAGGGGGCGTCGCGTAAAATATCTGTAACTTCAAAAATAAGGACCACCCTAATATATATATATATATATATATATATATATATATATATATACACGATATATATACATCTATTCTGGTGTGTACGCGAACTTACTCGAATATATACGTATTTACTCGTGTATGCACAAATAAATTTGTACATACACTTAGAAATTACACATACCTATGTCCACGAATATACTCGGGATAACAGGTAGAAATGCAAAAAAAAAAAAAAAAAAAATGGGTTTACACTTACCTACTTGTGTTTACACGTACTTATAGGTATATACACGTAGAAATACAAAATTTCCAGTATACACGAATATTCGGGCTAACGCGTATATATACGGATATGCACAAAACTACTCGTTAATACATGTTTTTACTCGTATATACAAATGTATGCGAGCATAAATATGTTTTTTAACGTATTAACGTACAAATACAAATGTACCTCTGTACACGAGTATACTCGGGTTACACGTATCTATTCGCATATTCTCTTGTGTACACGAACATACTCGTACATACTTGTCTTTTCTCGTATATGCTCGCATAAAATTGTATGTACAATCTTAAATACAAATTCTCCTCTCTGCACGAGTATACTCGGGTTAACACGCATCTATATGCATATTCTCGTGTGTACACGAACATACTTGTATATACAAATACTTTATCGTATATGCAAGCTTAAATATGCATGAACACGTAGAAATACAAATGTACCTCTTTACACCAGTATACTCGGGGTAACACGTATCTATACGCATATTTTCATGTGTACACGTACATACTTGTATATACACGAATTTAGTCGTTTATAAATGCATAAATATGCATATACACGTAGAAATACAAATGTGCCATCGTACACGAGTATACTCGGGTTAAACAAGTATCTATATACCTATTGTCGTGTGTACACGTACTTACTCGTATATACACGTATTTTCTCGTATATGCATGCATCAATGTGTGTATACACGTTTAAATAGAAATTTACCTCTGTGCACGAGTATACTCGGGGTAACACGTATGTTTACGTATATTCTCGTGTGTACATAAACATACTTTTATATACACGTACCTTCTTGTTTATGCACGCATAAATATCTATATACACGTACAAATACAAATGTAGCTTTTTACACGAGTATACTCGGGGTAACACATATCTTTACGCATATTCTCGTGTGTACACGAACATACTTGTATGTACACGTGCTTTCTCGTATATGCATGCTTGAATATGTATATACACGTCGAAATAGAAATGTACCTCTTTACACGAGTATACTCGGGGTAACACCTATCTATACGCATATTCTCATGTGTACACGTACATACTCGTATATACACGTATTTACTCGTTTATAAATGCATAAATATGCATATAAACGTAGAAATACAAATGTTCCATCGTACACGAGTATACTCGGGTTAAACAAGTATCTATATACCTATTGTCATGTGTACACGTACTTACTCGTATATACACGTATTTTCTCGTATATGCATGCATCAATGTGTATATACACTTTTAAATGGAAATTTACCTCTGTGCACGAGTATACTCTGGGTAACACGTATGTTTACATATATTCTCGTGTGTACATGAACATTCTTTTATATACACGTACCTTCTTGTTTATGCACGCATACATATCTATATACACGTACAAATACAAATGTAGCTTTTTACACGAGTATACTCGGGGTAACACATATCTATACGCATATTTTCGTGTGTACACGAACATACTTGTATGTACACGTACTTTCTCGTATATGCATGTTTGAATATGTATATAAACGTCGAAATACAAATGTACCTCTTTACACGATTATACTCGGGGTAACACGTATCTATGCGCATATTCTCATGTATACACGTATATAAACGTATTTTCGCTTGTGTGCACGCATAAGTATGTGTATACACAATTAAAAGCAAATTTACCTCTGTACACGAGTATACTCGGGGTTACACGTATCCATATGCATATTCTCTTGTATACACGTACATACTCGTATATACACGTATTTACTCGTGTATGCACACATAAATATGTATATTTACTTAAAATTTCAAATATACCTCCGTACACGAACATACGCGGGATAACACGTTTATATACGTATATACCCGCACGTAGTCGTATGTACACGCATTAACTCGTGTATGCTTGCATAAATATATATATACACGTAGAAATACAAATGTGCCTCTGTTCATGTGATATTTATATTTTACGAATTTAATCTGAATTAAAAATTTAATCAAATCAATTTGATTACTTTTAATCTGAGTACTTTTAATCTGACTCAATTCAATCTGATTAATTTAATCTGAACTAAATCAATCTGAACTAAATTAGTTTTTTTAATCAACTAACGAGTTAGTTTAAACTAACGTTAATCTTCTGTCTGCAATTGAATTAAATTTTTAAAATATTAGTCTGAACTAAATGGGAGTCAGATTACTTTAGTCAACTAATCAATCAATTACAAATTTAGTTGATTTTTTTAGTTGATGCCCAACACTGCTACGTTTCATCAACCAACATTTTTTTTTACAAAATATTGACGGTTTGAAATGGGTCAAAAATGAGGTGACAGAGAAATATTTTCAGACAAATTGGAAATTAAAGTTATCGTCTGAAGTCTTTTTTTTAAATTATTTTTTTAATGCGTTGATAATTTAAAAAAATTTTGGCATTAATTTTTGCTTGTTTACTTCTCAAATTCTACGTATTATTTTAAAAAAAATGGCTCGTATTCGCAAAGTAACAATTTACTTTGTGAATTAAATTCGAAAATGTATTAATTTTTAATTATATTCGAAGTAAAACAGTTCGATCTATTGCAAAAATAGTTCATTTATCCCATACCACTACTGTGTAATATTTAATAAACACTTTAAAGGAGAAAATTGGATCGAAAATAAGGTGAGAACTAGTTGACCAGCAAAGTTAACAAAATGCGATTAGAGATACAGTGGCTCCCAAAAGTGTTCGTACACCTTGAAATTTTGTGGTAAAACCAAAATAACGCAAAATTGAATTCGAATATGCAGTCCAATTTTTTTTCACACCATTCCTATGCCATTCTGAATAAAACCCAGTAGTTTTTTTCAAAATATTGCCAGATTTCATTTCTGAAATTTGTCAAAAAGCGAAGAGACAGAGAAAAAATACGCCACAAAAGTCATCGTACACTGAAATAGTTTCGAATAAATTCATGATTAAAATTATCATATGTGGTTTTTTTTTATTATTTTTGCATTGTAATGACACTGTAAAGTCATTTGCCTTTAATTTTTTGTTTATTTATTCCCTAATATTCTGCTTATTATTTTTAAATGGCAGGTATGCGTAGAAAACAACAAACACAATTCAAAATTTGATTTTTTTACCTCACAGTAGCCATAAATTGGTTTGAAATGTCTCTAAATTAGTTAATTTATACCATTATATAGTGAAGTGCTTGAAAAAATGCTTTAAAGACAAGAATCGGATCAAAAACAAGGTAATAAAAGGTCAACTGGCAAAGTTAACAAAGCGTAATCGGAGGTTTACAGTTAAAATAATTATGAAAAATACACATTTGAGTGCTGAAAAAGTTTCTGCAGAATTGAAGGAAACATTTTACGTTTAATTTTCACCTAAAATTGTTCGCCAAGTTCTCTGATTAGCTGGATTAAATGGGACCTCTTCCCGCAGAAATTTTCTTGTTCGTACGAAAAACAGAAAGCTTACGCTTTCCGTCGTAAAATCAATGATAGATAAGCTCAAAACGTTTTGGAACAACGTCTTACTTATAGATGAAAATAAATTCAATATTTTGAGTTAAATTGTTGAATAATTGTCAATAGAAGAAAAAATGAGGAATTCAATCTTAAGAACTTAATAGGATCAGTTAATCAGGACGGTCAAGGTGTTCTTGTGTGAGGGTGCATAACAGCATCAAAACTTGGAAATTTGGAATTTTTTGATAAAATAATGAATCATGATGTTCATTTAAGTATTTTAAAAAACAATTTTAAACTAATAGCCCAAAATAGAGCAATCGGAAACAACTTTGTTTTTTTATCATAGTAACGATAGGATATACACGTTTGCGTTTGGTGCCTCAAAAATTGTCCTTAAACTTAGAAATCTCTTATCAATCGCTAGATTTAAACTTAATGGAACATATTTGGAGATATCTGGTGGCTAGATTACGAAAATGCACCATTGAAACGAAAAGCGAACTAGAAACAGTAAGAATCGTAGTGTGACTGAATACTTACTCAGAAATTGCATAAAAAAAGAAAGAAAAAACAGTGAAATCTACTCCCACACGTTTAAAAGCTGTTGTTGATACTGCATGATATTCTACTAAATAATAATTTTGTAAAAAGTTAGATTATTTACTAATTTTTTGACATTTTTTCAAAGTGTACAAAGACTTTTGTGAGATAAAATTTCCGGCACTTTTTGGTTTTTAATTTTAAAAAAATTAAGTTTTAATGTTTTATTAAAAATCTTCATGTAGTTTTGTTAAAAATAGATCATAGATCTTATAATTAAATACCTATTCTGAAATATTAATTCTAACCAGCGCATAGTGGCTTGTTTCATTGAAAGTCATAGGTGTACGAACACTTTTGGGAGCCACTGTATATAGTTAGAAAATCTGTGAAAAACTAACGTTTGAGTGCTGTGAAAATTTCAGCAGAATAGAATGAAAAATTTTCCTTCCAATTTCATCTGTAATTGTTCACCGTGTTTTCAAAAATTGTTCACTTAGTGTGAAAAACAAAGTTTAGGATTTCTTTCGCAAAATCAATGATAAATTAACCCGAAACGTATAGAAACGCACTGAAAATCTTTAAATACTTTTAATTTGAACGATTGTCTTTGTGGCTTTTTTTTTTTTTTTTTGGGAGGGAAGGTAGGAGAGGATTTCTTAGAAAATTATAGAACACTCGTCTTCTTCCAGCGCGATAACGATGGCTAACAGGCGACCTTTCTCAGTTTTGGTCTGAAGCCTCATCCCAAAACAAGGATATAGTATCGTCCGATACCACGTGTTGGGGCGTGGCCAAGTGCCAACTGCTGAAAAACGGACAATACCTAGCTAGCTAAACAAATATTGAACTTTCAGCGATGATGCAACGCTTAAGCAAAAGACTAGTCTTGGACATAATTAGATAAATTCAAATTTTTGGCTAATATTTATGTATTTTAAACCAAGGTAAATAAAGAAACATACAACTATTCAATCAACACAGTCGCTTAAATTATAAAATTTACAAAATCTAAAAGCCGACACTTAAACTTTCCGTGGATACAATCATTACTACTGTAAAACTATCCATGCATCCAGTCCTAAATGGAATTTTGACTGTTTCCACAAGGAAGCTCCTGTTAAAAATAATTTTAGAAAGTTAGAATGCTTGCCTGCGGTAAGATCTCGTGAAACGGAAGAAAAATTAACATTATTCACTACTCTTTATGAATAATGCTAATTTGTGTTTTAAATGGGTTCAAGAAATGCTATTTGTCTTGTTTATTCGACTTATTTAAGCATGATAATATTTCTCAAATGGAAGAAAGTCGGGCTTTATTAGGGAAGTACGCAAAATAAGTTAGTACTTGCTATTATAGTTTAAACGCATATTATGCTTTTATGTTAATATTAAAAAGTAGGGAAACATCCAACATGTTTAAACACGGTTTAAAGTTTGTATTGTTAATAAAAGTGTCTTAGATATCGAAAACGGAATACAAAGATTTAATTTTAGCTAATTTTCTTTATGATGGAAAATAAAAAGTTTCTTTTTTATGCAGAAATAAATAGTATTTTATTGACTGAGTAAATACCTAGAGTATAAAAGTTCAGATTACTTTTCATCCTTACGAATCCTTTTGACAAAGTTCAAGTTTCAGAGCAACTTAACTTCCGTGCAATAACATTATTATTATTATTATTATTATTATTATTTTTTAATATTTGAAAATTTTATTCAATGATGATGAATGCAAAAAAAAAACAAATTAATGAATAAATAGATTTATCATTATAATAATAATAATGTAAATAGTGACATTTTATAGCAGTGTTATGATAACATAATTGAGTTTTATTTCCTGCAGAATTATATCATTAAATAAGAAAATATTGCAACGTGCAAAAAAAAGTGCTAAATTGCTTAACTGTTGATGGAAATAGTAAATAGTGCTGAAGATATAAGACACCTTGTCGATGATCAAATAAATAAGTAATAAATCAATTAAATAAGCAAACAAATAAAGAAATAATTTTATTTTTATATAATAATAAATAAGTAGGTAAATAATATAATAATAATAAAAGAAAAACCAAAATAACTATAATGAATAAATAAATAAATAGATGAACATAACAGTTCTACTTTTTACTTTAGAAGTAAATTAATCTAGTAAAATCAAGCCTCTTGTTCTTTTGCTGAAACCTTGCCTGACTGTGTAGCTCAACCTTAGGGCCGCGCTGGTATCTCTATTAAAAAATGGAATGACAAATTAATACATGAATTTCGTGGATTTACGCATTGATTTGTGTACCCGTAGAGTCGTTTCTACCGCATGAGCTCACGACGCCTGGTTGAGTATTTATATCAGCACTTGGCTAATATAACCGATGTATATTCTATACAATTTAAGATACAATATATAACATCTGTGTAGGGCTATTCCTTGACTCCGCTGTCCATCCCTTCAGTGGGTCGATAACATGAGTGCCAAGCGTACCTGGGAACCAAACACTGGGGGTTCCACGTTTGGCTGACCACCTAACCGGAACATCTGTCTTGCACCTAGAGCCCTTGGTCAGGAAAACTGAGTTGGGCACAGTAGGCCTTGGCCCTCACGGGCAGTCGTGCCACAGGGTTTGGTTGGGTTGGTAGGGCCATTCCATGCGATGGAACAGGACATTTGGAGTTGTTTTGTCAGTATATTTTGTTTTATAAATACAAACAATACATGCTAGCAATTTCGTTTTTGATCGCAACAGTAAAGGTTTGTCATAATAACTATGTAGAACATCAAAAATAATTCAGTTTGAAGAAAATAATTGGAACAATTTGCAATAAAATGCCTGTCGCGGAACGGGATTCATAAGACCCGTTCCATCACGGGCATTTTATTGCATATTCTTCAATTATTTTATTTAAAAACGATAATTTTTAATGTTATACGGAATTCTTATGACAAATCCTTACTGTTTCTATCTAAAATAAAATTGCTAGCGTGTATTATTTCATTTTTTAAAACAAAATATACTGACAAAACTACTCCAAATGTCCCGTTCCGGAAAAGCCCTGTATTGAGTCATTTCCAGGGAAAGAAGTGCAATACATTTACTAACCGATTAATATTCTTAAGCGATCAGAGGCGGCGATTGGGGCTGAAAAGTCGAGGGATGGGGCGCAAAAAAAAAAAAAAAAAAGCAATAGGACTTTTAGTGGCAGCACAAAAATGAAATAAAGGGGGGGGAGGGCACAAAATTTTGTTAGGGATGGTTTTGAGAGCAGAAGTGGTATTTGATGTAAATTTAACAACTAAATTCATGTGTTTCGTAAGATTTTGATGAATTATGGGCACAATAACTTTCCCCGAAGAAACACTTAGACATGAATTAGGCTTACAATATTGAGATTGATTTACAGATATCTAAACAATGAATACCTGAGCGAAAAGTTACTGCTTGTGTTAAATAGTGTTTCGTAAACAGATATACAAAGAAAAAAAAATATTTATGTTCAAAAAATTTTGACATTTCCGTTTTTTTTTTTTAATTTTTAGTTTTGGTTCCTCTAAATCGGAAAATAAAATAAATTAATACACCATAAGAAGCCGGGGGGGGGGGGGGGGTAAGTTCTGCGTGGGTAGAAATAATACTTTAAATGGGACAAATATAGAAGTTTTTTTTTCATGCTCGCGTTTAGTATCCGAGTAGTTATGTAAGACATGATGGAGGAAATGGGTTTTCCAGAAATTTTCTCATATGTCAGGGCCACCATGTTGTCCCATCGCTGCCTGTTTCTTGCGTGAAAGTTTTAATTACTATGGTGCAGGGGTGGATCCAGAAATTTTCGTAAGGGGGGTCAAGTTCCATTGGCCAGCGCCATATCTAAAACAAAGCACATAAAAAAGCATCAGTTAAGCAGGGGTTTTCACCCCCCCCCCCAAGGATGATGCCCCCCTCATACGCCTAGAAGCACCCCCCTCCCTGAAATGAGACCAAAACCTTTTCAAATTACCCCTTCCCCCCCCCCCTTTAAAGTTTTCAACGAAGCAACCTGTGTTATGGATTTTTACCAAAAGGGATATTTCTTTAGGAATACAGGCTGGTAACGTTACCTTAAGCTTTTAATGTATGAGATTACAGCTATAAAATAGCTGGAAAAAAGACTCAACACACAAACTCATATGTTTAAAGGTAAAGGAGTGCTCTGAAAAAGCGTTGAACTCATTAGAGATGATTGTGCTTTTGAAAATGAACAAAAACTCAAAACATCAATAGCCCAGTAAACAAATCCAGTCAATCCTTTGAATTATGACGAGTTGAGCAGAAATACCTTACAGAACCAAGCAAAAAACCGGTCAGCATTGATTCCATAAACTGTTTTTTCGGACCTGAAAATTTGAAGTTTGATAATAATCTTAACAGAAAATTCCTGTCACGGGGGGGGGGGGAGGTCAGCTGACCCTTTGATCCGCCCCTGCTATGCTGAAGAAACTCGAGCATTTTCTTTGACTTAAAATGCGTGATGAAATTGTTATTACATTGTCTGTTAAAGAAATAACCGTATTCTTTTGAATGAAAAACTATATCAGATCCCATATTCTGTTTTTCTTTAAGATACCAAATTAAAAATAGTTAAAAAGTAATTTTCAAGACGCCTATTTTATTTCCGACCTACACTATAATACGTACAATGTTTATTTATAAGTTTAACATACGAGTGACTTATTTCCAAGGTTCACAGTTGTAGTTTTTAGCCTAAAAATTCACTCAAACTACGTGAAATTTATAAAAACCTTTGAATTTATAACATGCTTAAAATAAAGTTTCTTAAATCAGTAAAAATTAGACGCAAGGTTTAGAATTTAAGCTTCAGTATCTCCTTTCAGTCTCTTAAAGAGAGAAAGATGAAATTTAAGATGGATCCTAAAGATGTTGAAAATTAGCAAAAGCTGCAAAATCAAACAAATTTAAAAAGGTACCCACTATTCACACCTGCACGAAAGCAGAAACTTTATTTAAAACTAAATGCAAAATTACCGGTTCAATTATATTATTGAAAAATTACACGTTTTCAAAAATTAACGTACCCATGGAAAGTAATTATCTTCTATAAGTACCTAATTTTCCATACAAGTCAACCATTACATATGTCTAGCTTGAATTACAAATTGCTCTTTAATTTAAGGCTTTTAGCAAAGTAATTAAGATGCTTGAATTTCTTAGTCTTTTTTAAGTTTGAGTCAGGTTCCACGACGTCTCTTGGGCAAAAAAATTCCAACGCATATGAAACTTTTTTTCTTCTTTTATATCTCAAACTTTTCGTGAAATTTTCAAGTTCTTTTCTTTCTCAGTGTAGAAAAAAAAGCCCACATTAACTCCAGCATATATCATTACTAATCATTCAAAATTCTTTGAATATTTATTACGAACTTAATAGTTAATTACCCACAAAATAAGTTATTTACATTGTTGATGTATTTTTATCGCGTGCCGGGATAATCGTGCAGGGGGTAATTATAGCTTGTTAATTACTCACGAATAGCGTGTGAGTGCTTAATAAAATAATTACTTAATGAGATTGTCAAATTTCCGACTCTGCGCTTGAAGAATTAGAATTTTAAATTAATTAAGGAGTCTTTGTACCGGAAGGAGTTACCGGGTCCCAGACGATCAAAAAAGTGACGGCTTGTACAGAACTTTTGAAAGAAGCAGTAATTTTCAAGTGAGGCCTAAGACGGCTCAGGAATTTTATCGCCTGCTTTTCTCATTTGCATGGCATGGAGGGGTGATTAGCAGTGATGGAGAAATAATGAACTGTATCGATCCGTAGTCTGTAGGTTGCTGTTTTTTTTTGCAAGTTGAGTCGAATGCGCTTTCGAACCTGCCCCATTATCAATATTTCAAAGTCGGTCATAAATATTGAAAGAATGCTCAGAATTATTCTTTGAGAAACAAGTGATTTTACTTATATGGTGCAGCTAATAAAAATATTTGATGTTTAATTTATGTATTATATTCTTCCATTCGCAATTTCTTAAGGTATTTCTAGAAATTTTTCTCCAAGTAATGAACTGGAAAGTCTTCCGCTAAATTTTACGCGATAAAAATTTTATGCAGTTAAATAGTTTTGGTTATGGAAAAGTCCACTACGATGGTCATACTCCTCAGCTTGTTTTGAATTTTGGATTTTCATTTTAGACCTTCCATGTTGATGGTCATAGTTTAGTCAGGAATGAAAAACTTTCTTGACTTTGTTGGCCCCATTCCCCCAGAGTCAAGCATGAAATCAGAAATGTTGTCACTTTATATTAAAAGATTGTTGCCACATAAAGGATAGTATGAAAATATTTTGTTTATGCTGTAAATAATCTGCAAAAAATCAGTATACCAATAAAATACAGTTAAACTCGGTACATACGAAATGCCAAAAATTCCCGAATTTGTTCGTAATAGACGTTATTTGTAACTACCGGGAAAAAGTAAAATTGGAAAAAGATCAGAAATTCATATTTTTCTTTAAAAAATAATTCCTAGTATTTTATTATTGCTAATACCCATCTAGTAATCTAAATACATTGAGAAAAATTTTACTTATACTTCTTAAATTTAACATTTTTGCGGAAAAAATCAATTGTTTTTAGATATATTTAAGTCTGAAATTTCACCAATCATATAATCTTGGCAAAAAACGCCTATAGCATCATACGGACATTTTCTGGCCACATCTATTAGACTTTCTACAGCCATGTAAATTTCTAAATAGGTTCTGGAAAAAAAGAAAAACCGTTTTCGTGTTTAATGACAAAATCTTTTAGTGACGAACTTAGAAATTTTTGCTTGTCTTAGCTGAAATTCGCATTTTAATGCACGTGTTATGCGTGAACTTATAGTGTAATTAAATATCAAACAAAACTTTACTAACAAAATGTTCGTTTTAGCCATGGTTTCGTGTTATCCGTGGTCATATTAAGAGAATTTAAATGTACTAAGTATGTCAATCAATACCTGTTTTTGTAATCTGTTCCTTTAACATTATCTGGCCCTACATAATAAGGATATGTAATTGGTTGGTGGTTTAGTATAAGGGTAAACCAGTGTAGTCTATATGTTACAAAAATGAAATACGCCGAAAATATACAAGTGGGCGAGTCAAATGCAAGCATACTCTCCAGTTACACCAATTGGTTTTAGAGTATCTTCAGGTAACATTCAGTTTCTTTTTCAGCATTTTATTTCATTTTTCGTTGCCGTGGAGACGGGAACAATGACCAGTCACGCTATAGAAATGACGAGAACAATCGCAAATCTCGACATTTATGGCGCCATATTTCGTACGTTGGATGTTTAAGGAGGTAAGTTTCTCTTAACCTAAGAACGATAACCACGTTTCATTTTGAACCGACCGGTCTCTTTTTGCGGGGGAAAACGTGGAAGGATATCCCAAGTGATTGACTTTTAACAAACGTATTGCAGGGAAATATTTTTCCCCTAGAACGAAACCCATTCATAAAAAGATAGAAGAACAGTTTCGATGTGTAAGTTAGTAACGTGAATTTATTTCATGTTTCTGTTCTTCAATGAAAGTAAAATTATTTAAATAATAAAGAAAGTTAGTAAAAGGAACTGAGAGCTTATTTTTGAGAATAGATAGCAAAAGTCCAAATTTTACATTTGCTAAATTTATATTCTTTGAATGGTATGTCGCAGAATGCATTTCACTGTAATTAATGTATTTAATGTAATTAATGTAAACATTGAATCATAATTAAATAATTTCTTGTTCCTTTTTACGGAACTTTATGCATCTTTTGGTATTTGTATATTAGAGTAGAGCTTCGATTAATTGAAAATTCCGGATTAAAGAGACATAGAAAAATGGATGTCAGGAGAAAGCAGAGTCTTAACTCTGTCTTTAAACAAGTTCACATTAAAAAATAATCACTGCATTTGATGCTATTAAAATAAAAAATCAATATTAGTATAAAATACAATGCATCCATTGAACTGTTGCAAAATCTGGAACTCATTTTATTGCTCCAATTTCCTGCAGTTGAAAATATTCTTGCTGAATTTACGTAGCCAATGGTACTGTCAAGAATGCGCTAAATACCTTCTAAAATTGCAGAGAAGTAAGGGAGACTGGAGATACTTGATCCCTGGAGATACATGATCCCGATCCCACAGCCAAAAATGTACCAAAAAGTAGAGATCTGAAACCTGACAATTATATTAAACTTATACTTGTTCATAAAAACTGGCAACATTTTGTTTTTTTTCAGCCATTTTGTTTTAGCTCAAAAAATGATTGTCTGAATGTGTCAAGGTCAACTTTTTTTTAGGAAAGTATTCTGAAGTTTACATTATCCGTTACATACAACTTAAAA
The DNA here is from genome assembly GCF_026930045.1 of Uloborus diversus. Lineage (NCBI taxonomy): Eukaryota > Metazoa > Arthropoda > Arachnida > Araneae > Uloboridae > Uloborus > Uloborus diversus. The sequence goes on along the minus strand of NC_072734.1, from coordinate 138,672,939 downwards.
AAATACCGAAGTGTAATGTTAAAGTGTAGACAGTCTTTAATAATCGAGACATATTTTTAGTAAATTGCAACTGATTGTTAATAATAGAACAAAAATGTTTGTAAAAATCGCATATTAAGGATACTTGATCCCTTCGTTTTGATGGATACATGATCCCAGGGATCAAGTATCCATATGACAATATAAACACAATGAAAGCAATGTAACTGTTGTTTACTTAGTTGACATTAACTTTAAACATTCAAATCTGTAAAGTAAGAAAAACAACGTTAAAAAAAGCACAAATTTGCCAGTTACAGCAGACACGTGTTTCGGCGTTACAGAGAACCCCCTTTTCAATGCAAAAAGTAATGAGCTTATGGATGAAAATGCATTGAAACACGTGTCTGCTGTAATTGGGAAATTTGTGCTTTTTTTTAACGTTGTTTTTCTTACTTTACTATTCAGCACAAAGGTATTTATTTATCTTATTCAAATCCGTGTTAATATAACAAAATTTATCATAGTATGAGTGGTAGATTTAAACAATCACTGCATAGTAAATGTGCTAAACAATTGAAATATCAGTTCGCACTTGCAACCCACATAACACCTCAAAGATCTAAACATACAACTTACGTTTTGATCAGCCAAATGAGCTTGAACAAATTGAAACAGATGTCCAATCTTTATTTGAAGGGAAAAAATGATTTCGCTATAGTTAGATTTAAAACAAAAAAGTGAATTCCCCTCTATGTAGACGTAGACCCAGTAGCGGATAGAATGCAAAGTTGGATTTCTAGAGTTTGAAATAAGTTTTCTAAAGTGAAAAGGTAATATGCTTAATCAATCTATTTTTCCTGAAAAATTGATAAAATGTGTTAAACTGTGCAAATCCAGTTGGGTTGAGCGGAACTTTAAGAACTACAACAAACGATTTGACTTTTCAGGTTTTGGAAACATATAAGCTAGGCTTTCTTTTTTATAAGTACACTGATACTTACTTTTTCTTTCCTCTTTTTCAAAATTAATTCGATTGACGAAACTCTTAATTTTATTATTGTAAGACAAGAAGCAAATAAGTTGATTTTTGTGCTTGTCATCTATTTTTTTTCCTTGTAATATTAACTTCAATACGCTTCTTAAAAAAATTGTTAGTTTTATTTATAAAATACTGTTTACAACTGTATTGGAGAACAAATAACTGATCAAAAGCTTCATAAGTTCATTGAAGTTGTGCACCTTTTTCTTATAAACGTCCTAGTGGGATTTAAAACAATGGTATTTTGTGCTCACATTATTATAATCTAATAAAGAAAATTAGAAATAGTGTTATTTTTTACAAACATTATGTAGAAAACTAAAATCCATAAATAAAGTGCTGATCTAATGAAAATTCTATGTATTTTCTCAGTGGGATCAAGTATCCCTCATGAAGGGATCATGTATCCCTTAATTTGGGGATACATGATGCCTTTATGAAATTATTGAAAAAAATTGTTTGACCAAAACTATCTGTTTAATTTCAACTAAAAAAATGATGTCAAATAGAGGAAAAAATTACCTTTGTTCACGTACTTAAAAAAAAAATTGATTATTTGCAGCAGAGAAAAAAAATTGAAAACTAAAGTGGGGATCAAGTATCCCCAGTCTTCCCTAATTTTAATCGTTCATTGTAAGAGTGGTGCATCTTCAAAAAAAAAAAAAAAAAAACCTGATTATTTGCAGCAGAGAAAAAAATTGAAAACTAAAGTGGGGATCAAGTATCCCCAGTCTTCCCTAATTTTAATCGTTCATTGTAAGAGTGGTGCATCTTCAAAAAAAAAAAAAAAAACCTGATTATTTGCAGCAGAGAAAAAAATTGAAAACTAAAGTGGGGATCAAGTATCCCCAGTCTTCCCTAATTTTAATCGTTCATTGTAAGAGTGGTGCATCTTCAAAAAAAAAAAAAAAAAAAACCTGATTATTTGCAGCAGAGAAAAAAATTGAAAACTAAAGTGGGGATCAAGTATCCCCAGTCTTCCCTAATTTTAATCGTTCATTGTAAGAGTGGTGCATCTTCAAAAAAAAAAAAAAAAAAACTGAATATTTGCAGCAGAGAAAAAAATTGAAAACTAAAGTGGGGATCAAGTATCCCCAGTCTTCCCTAATTTTTATCGTTCATTGAAAGAGTGGTGCATCTTCAAAAAAAAAAAAAAAAAACTGAATATTTGCAGCAGAGAAAAAAATTGAAAACTAAAGTGGGGATCAAGTATCCCCAGTCTTCCCTAATTTTAATCGTTCATTGTAAGAGTGGTGCATCTTCAAAAAAAAAAAAAAAAAAACTGAATATTTGCAGCAGAGAAAAAAATTGAAAACTAAAGTGGGGATCAAGTATCCCCAGTCTTCCCTAATTTTTATCGTTCATTGTAAGAGTGGTGCATCTTCAAAAAAAAAAAAAAACTGAATATTTGCAGCAGAGAAAAAAATTGAAAACTAAAAAGGGGATCAAGTATCCCCAGTCTTCCCTAATTTTTATCGTTCATTGTAAGAGTGGTGCATCTTCAAAAAAAAATTGATTATTTGCAGCAGAGAAAAAAATTGAAAACTAAAGTGGGGATCAAGTATCCCCAGTCTCCCCTAATTTTAATCGTTCATTGTAAGAGTGGTGCATCTTCTTACAAACTGTTTTACTATTTTAGGTCCCTTTGCAAAAATATTTCCTTTTCAAAAAATTAATAAAAGTGTTCAGCTTTGTCATTAGAAATTTATCTTTAAAAAAGTGAGTTGCTTCACTTTTATAATAAAAGGTATGACAACTGCGATACTATTTAACGAATAAATACGCATTTACGCATTTTTAAAAAATGGAAATTTTCCACTCTGCTGCTTCGTCCTTGTTGTAGACTCATGCTTCCCTGAGATGACATCTGCTTCCTGCTCGGTTATTCCCTACTCCGGACTGATGAGTAGATAACAAGGAAAGGACTGAAGTCTCATCTGGGAAGATGGGATTGTAGGCATATTGCATGTTGACACAGTTAATGTTCCAAAAATTTACTATTGGGTTTGAGAAAAACAGAATTGGCAGAAATGCATGAATGCTTAGTGTCTGCATTAGAAATAGTTGTCTCCCGTGACCTTGAAGTTATGTTGTGTACTTATCAATAAATAAATAAAAATTCAGTAAATCGACTTCGGTTAAACGAGGTTTCGGTTAAAAGAGTTTCAGATAATTAAGGCTTCACTATACATCACATTTTGAGTCAGTCGGTGTGATTTCTGCTGCATAGGGAAACTCGGGATTTTTTTTCGCACTGTAGGGAAATGTCGAATTCTAAACAGAGGCTAAAAAAAAATCTTCAGCCATTTTTATGGTACTGAAACACACTAACAAAAACAAAGAGAGAGTCCGATCGGCGGGCCAGAGGCGATCTATTAGCAGTTTGATGACTCAATTATCTATCTTTTCCACGGCTGGAAAAAAATAGGTCATAAATAGCAGGATTATGGGAAATAATTGCCCCGTTTTATTTACTTAAGGAAGAATTTAATTGATATCGACTTAATAACGATATTAAATTTAATGAAAACACGTTTAATCCGTGTAAAAAGGGCGACGGAACGCTATTCGGGCACACGGCTTTTTGATGTGTTATTGTGGGATGGTGGAAGTATTGAATGGGTTACAGTAAAGAGAGGGATAAAATGGCTTTATTATTGCCATATTTGGATAATGATTGGTATTGTAATTATAGCGGCTAGTCTTGTAACAAAAAACGTACGATAACCTTGAAGGATATGATGAAACCTTTGGGAAAATTCTAGTCTGAAAGTTAGGAATCGATTTTTTTTTTTTTTGGATAATCTTGTGGGCATCTGATACGGCATGACTTTTACATTTTTCTCAGTTGTTCATTATTTGTTCCGTTTTTTCGGCTGGTTTGACCTTTTTTTTAAATTTAAGTGGACATTGAAGCATCATTATTGGTTAAACGCTGTGTATCACGAAACAAATAAGCTTATACCACTGAGTTCAGCACCCTCAACTTAGGGCTCTATTCCAAAAAAAATCGGTAGCGTTCTGCTCGGGATTGACGTCATAACACCTCCCCCAAACGGAATTTCTGTGCGGAGACGTTTTGAGAAAGGAACTATCACGTCAATATAATGCGGAATAATTCCGTGCCGGTGCCGGAACTATAGCCATTTGGACAAAGATTAATTTCGCGTTGGGTTTTCCCATGTTCGAACTCTAAAATTTCCATTGTTAGTTAAGAAACATGGCCAATTTACCCTAAAATTCTTTACAATTTACCACTAGCGTTTCAGTAAATTATATTGATTAAAATTTTGACTGATGATAGGACAATCTGTCAAAGAATGCTTTGTACTTCAGGGTTATGCGAAACAACATTTTAAAATATTCTCTGGTAGAATGTTTTGCTCTTCGGCAGAATGTCATAGAACTACCCAGTTTAAAATATTCAGAAAGTTGAATCAATCCCTAGTAGAATATTTAAAACTTTTTAATTGTTTTTTTTACAACTAAACTTATATTTTTTAAAGGAAGTTAAAGAAATAAAATCTGTGTTGAAATACTTTGCATTCCTTTAATATTTTGAAGAATACACAGTTCTAATTTTAAGGAATGTTTAAGCAATCTCTGGTGAAATGCATTTTGCATTTTTTCAGTTCTTCCCTAACATACACTACAAGCCTTATGGAATCTGCGTTTCGTTTTGCTAAACGCTTAAAGTTTGACAAAGGTTCTAGTGGCAAGTGCGTATTTAACAGCGAAGGTAAATAAATTTAAGGGGGTCCGAGACACATTTTGAAATTTTTTTTATTAAATACTTTAAGAATTTTGAAATTTTTTGCACTGATTCACCATATATTTAATAAGCAAAATCACAACATAAATATTAAAAAAAATATTTACATTTAAGTTTTTTTTTTTTAATGGGGTTGCTTTAAATTTCAAAATATTCTAGGTCAATTTTCAATTTTTTTTTTTCAAAAAATTATGCACAAATATCTAAGCTTTAATTTTTATTCGGCGACTTTAAAAATATTAATTCAATAAAAAAAATAAAATTATTTGAAGAAAAATTTCGAAAAATTCGAAGATACTTTTTTTTAATCATAATTTCGGCAGTAAACGCTTTTTTAAAATTCGCCGAATAAAAATTAAAGTAAAGTAAAGTGTTTGAAAAAGATATGCTCAAATTTAATTACTTTATCTTTATCGGTTCCTGACTTAGAGTTTGAATGCAAGAAATTGGGAAAAATTGTATCATAGAGAAAAACGCGTTCTAAGTTTTAAAGTTAAATGCAATATTAGTTAAATGCCTGCCACAAAAATAATTATATCTTTCGTTCTAATTAAGATAGGAACAAGATTCAAACTTCCCTTTAAGCAGAAGAAAACGGAGTAGTTTTTAAAATGATAAAAAAAATTTCAAAATTTGACGATTTTTGTGTCTTGGACCCCCTTAAAAAAACTCATTGTGAATAAGGATTTTTTGCTTTTTTAAACTTACATTTAGATAGTCCTCACAATATGTGACTTGGCCCCCTCCCGAAATCAATTCCGTATTTAAAGGGGGGGGGCAGAAGAGGCCTGTACCCCTTCCAAAATAAATGGTGGGAATGGGGAATAAGGATTTTTAATTTTTTTCAAAATCACATTTGGAAATTTCTTATAATATTTGGTTACGGCCCCTCCTGAAATAAATTCCTTTATATGCTTCAGTCTGGTAGAATGTTTTGCATTTTTCCGTTCTTCCGTCAAAATGCATTGGAAAAAAATTATTGGGGTTTTTTATAGTTACAGTTTTAAAACTTATCGGATACTCTTTGTCGCTGTGTACTTAGCGCCATGTGTATGCCTAAAGGTATACCTTTTTAAACCTTTTCTTAGGAAAATTTTATCATGCATTTATACGTTCAATAATTTTAACAGTCAAAATCATATTTTTAGCTATGTACTTTCATAATTATTTAACGTAAGAGTTCTAGCAATAACTTTTCATTGCAGCGTTCTTATTTAGGCCTTTTTTTCCAACGATTCAACTCATACTGATTGTTGGGTAAGATTTGTTAGTTGTTTGATGTTTCTAATGGGGCTGCGTTTTGACCAACACTAACCGTTTGCATACTTAGTGCATTTCTCAAAGACCGAGAACCATTCCTTAATGTGGCACCACTATCGGCGGATGCCATAACAACAATAACTTTTACGTCCAGTTTTCCCACCAGAAACAGGTACCTAGGTTCTTATGATGCGAAACTGCTCTAGAAGTTTAATTTTGCTAAAATATTCAAAGTCGAACGAATACTCGAAGGATCTTTTAAGTGGCGCATAATCATACGACAAGGACGCTGTCGATTTTTAATGTTTGTTAGTATAAACATCACTTCGAATAATAGACAAAAAAAAAACATCCGTTAAATGGTCATAAAAAAATGGAATTTTGGTCAGGTAGTGTTAGCTACGAAAATCAATAATAAATAGAAATCGCATGGAATTCTTTATGTCACATTTGATCATGTTACATTAACTCTCATAAAAGTGTAAAACTTAATTACACTTTTATGAATTCTCTTTAGAGAGAAATATAAATTCAAATAACGCAAAATTTTGCGTGTATTTTGCAGCATTTTGAACCGTAAACTTTGTTTTACCCAGACAATAAATTCTACGAATGCCTTTTTTTATGTAATTACTTTTACCACGAACTGGAATTGTTTATTCCAAAGTGCAAACATAAAGCGAACAAATATCAGTTTTTGCATCTAGTATTCATCCTCTTTACGTTCATTAGAAGATCAATAAACATTATATTTGCTGAAAGCAAAATTAGCACCCTCTGACCTCATAACAAAATGGCCGAATCGGTAACCGGAATGAATTTAAGGTAAATACAAGTGACGGAACTTATTGTTAACCAATTTCATTGCGCACACAAACAAATTCACCGTTTTGCGGGCTTTTTTACCGAACACGTGTCCGTAACACGCAAGTGAGAGTTATATAAGCCTAATAGCTTACAGTCAACATTTGTTACTTATTTGAACCTGAAGCAACGGAAAACTGAAAACGTCATGATCAACAAATACAAGGGTCAATCGAGTGGCCCCATGACACTACTTGGTACACGAATCATTTCGAATCACGAAATCTGATTGGTTGTTTGGCAACGCTTCAGTTACTATTTTGTCGCTTCTATTTGTTATTATTTGCTTTCATTTTTCAGGGAAATTTATTCTACTAACAAAATTAACTACTCATTGAGGAAGATAACGTTGTAAAATTTATTTACATTACACAATGCATAAAATGTGGAGAGAATTCAAAAAGCGAGAAAACTGCAAACAATTTTGTTTTTGATATGTTGTTGAAAGAGCATCGATAAGTAAAATATTTTTCTTTTCTCACAATAAACCTAAAATTACTATATTTCACTTTTGTTTTTGGAGACGAACATTACAATGTATAGAGTAGTGAAATATATGAAAAAGTACAAATGTATAAAAAACAATGAAACTTTGCTTAAAGACAAAAAAATGTTCATCACGCATAGATGATTATCACACAAAAATGTTATTATTTAAAAAAAAACATTCGAAAATAATGTTTTAAAAGACAAAAAAAAAAAAAAAAAAAAAAAAAAAAAAAAAAGAGTGCTTGTGTAGGAAAGACTGCTCATGCGTTTGAAACATGACCGTATTATGCGAAATTAAAATCAAAAGAAAAATCATAAATGAAGTTTGTTACTTTGAAAGTGCAGCACAAATTTATAATGCTATGCAAAAGCTATCAAAAAAGATCGCTCTTGGCTAGAAAACTAACAAAAATATTTTTTTTAGTACCAAAAAATCTGAGGAAATTGCAGAAATTCTGAATATGTTTTAAGTTTTGATTTCAAATAGAAGTACAAAAGGTATTTAAAAAAATCGAAATGAAATTTCTCGTGTCCTAAGCATTTTTTAAAATAAAACTTTGATTGGTTGTTTTAAAGTGAAGCGAATTCAAAGAACGAGTAAGCTGCAAACGATTTTATTTCTGATATAAATGATCATTGATAAGTAAAATCGTTTTTTCCCTCACGATTGACTTTATAATTACTATCGTTCACTTTTGTTTTTGGCAACGAACTATATTTCGGAGTAAAATTTTTAAATGATGATTTTTTCCCTTTTCTTTTTTGTTAGTATTTAGAAAATAATTATTCAGGGGTAAAAAATCTTATCTTTGATATTTTTCTGAGTAAAAATCAGCTTCCTTCCAAAAGTATTGCACAGAAATCATCGTTCTAACATTATTACAGTAAAGCATCGTTTATACGTCTTTCAAAGGGCTGAAGTGAAACGAGGTGTAAATGAAAACAACGGACAACGGAAGCATGAAAAAATAACTTGGATTTTTACAAGTTTAACCCTACTGATGCAAATTTCTGCAGCTAAGTCAGTTTTAAGGTTTTAAAAAAGCTTCTTGCGTAACTAACATTAACTATTCAGAAATAATTTCATTAAAAAAACTTTATTTCAGAAAACTAAATTTTTAAGAAGGCATTTATCGAAGTGAAAAAACCATACATTTATTGTATATCTTAATTAATTATTAAATTACCTTGGATATATTAATACCTTGGATATCTCCAGTAACCATAATACGGTACTATACAGGAATGCATTTAATTAGAAAAATATTTTATGTTCGTCTGATGTGTGCTGATTGCTTTTTCACATTGCTTCCAGCGTTATGAATTGAATGTAAAAGTTGAAAAGGGAAGCATTCCAACTTACTCGAATTTTAAATTGTATTTTGTAGGAATTTTTTACAAAAAATTCCTACAAAATACACTTGCACAAACTGTATTTAATACTTACCGCATAACTTGGATTTTTACAAGTTTAACCCTACTGGTGCAAATTTCTGCAGCTAAGTCAGTTTTAAGGTTTTAAAAAAGCTTCTTGCGTAACTAACGTTAATTATTCAGAAATAATTTTATTTAAAAAACTTTATTTCAGAAAATTAAATTTTTAAGAAGGCATTTATCGAAGTGAAAAAAACCATACATTTATTGTATATCTTAATTAATTATTAAATTACCTTGGATACAAATCCACTTGCTTTCTTTTCGTATGTCATATTTTTGTTTCAAAAATAGCTTTAAATGATATATTTTGGTTAATGCATACTAGAGCTTTCCCCCTCTAATAAAAATTGAAAAATTACCTTGCATTTATTTCTGAGCAAATAAAATAACCCAGAAATTAAAATTATCAAGGAAATAAAACGAATAATAGAACAAAAAGGAAGATAAATATCAACAACATCTTTAACCTGTGCATTTTTGCATAGAGTATCCGAAATTCTAAAAAGCTGTGCATTGTGAAATGTAAGAAGCACTTAAAATTGGAATCAAATGTTGCGTACCATGAATTTGATCATCGCATATGAATTATTTTAGGTTCCCTTCGTCACTGTAAAAATGTGCATTTTAAAGATATCTTTATAAGTAGTATAATATATGTTTGTTTGCATGAAAGATAATTGTTTTGAAGGTTAGTTACGTTCTAATCATATATACCAGTTCTTAATTTAGAAATGCTAATCACCTTTTAAGTTACATTAAAATTAAATAAGTCCTTCTACCAAAAAAGAAAAATTTCTCGCCTTCACGTTATTTACGATAAAATAACTAATACTCCATGCAATGCATTTTTTAAAGGTTCTCGATAAAAAATTATTCTTGTCTTAAATAATATTCAAATTTAGGTAGTTTAATTACATTGAAATACATTAGAAAAAATACAGTCTCACATTTTTCATTTATTAACTAGTTGCCGTTTTTTATTATTAGATCCTAAGGGATAATAAATGTAGCATTCAAGCCCACCTGAACTTATTCACTGCCTCAGCAATATTATCCAGTGAAAAATAGCAAACTCTTTAAAATTTGAATCCATTTAGCAGAGTAAAACTTTAAACCCTGCCACTAGGAAAGCTGGAAAAAAATAAATAAATAAATGAAAACTCCACCACGGAAAAAAAAATGTTGCGTGACTGGGGCTGTGTGGAAGGAAACCATCAGGAGCAGGAAAAATTTTTCAGGTAGAAAAAAGAAAAGAAAAAAAAATCCCCTCTCATGATTTTGACACAGAGTAGTTTTACGTTGGACGGCCCAATAAATTTGACCGTACAGTTTTCTCAAAATGCTGAAATCGATTCAGATACAGTAACTTACAACATAGATCATTGTCCGCAACTGTACCCAAAGATAAAGCGGGTATAGGTTTAAAGAAGGACTCATATATAGCCCGTTTAATGCAGGATATGTCAGAAAATGAACAGAGATTCCATGCGTTATGTATAGCTTTCTGTTTTTTGATTTGACATGTTGAACGATGGTCTGAAAGGGAGGAGAGAGTGGTGTGGGGGTGAGGAGGGTAGACATCATACACACACGAAAAATTACGTTTTATACATGGGTGTGTGTCTAGGGGGATGAAATGGAAGCTCGGAAAAAAGGTTATTGTTTTTATGAGGGTATACAGAGCGTTTAAGTTTCTGAGTTCCATTTTCTTCCTATAAATATGCATTGCAGAAATTGATGGGACGCGGAGATATATGTGCGTGCAGAGTGCATTCCTGTTTAATGTTATTTTCAAGATGTGAATATTTTTCATTTTGTGAAGTAAAAATAATACATAAATGCGCGTTTAAGAGAAAATGTAACGATTCTGCGTAGCGTGGCTGTAACTTGCCTTTGAAGATTCCATTACTGGATGCACCTATTGGGTTTTTTTTCTGTGTTGTATATTTTTACTTATAATGTTAATTTTAAGCTTTGGGAATTTTTCCATTTTCTAGGGCAAAAAATCATTAATCAGTGTTTAGAAATTATTAAAAAATTTATATTGCTTCCATGACATGGTTTGACTTTGGCTTTTTTTTTTAATTTTTTTTGCGGCAGGTTAATTTCAAGGCTTGAGTATTTTTAAATAATAATGATTGCAGTAATAATATTTTTGCTTATGCAATAATATTTGGGGTTTTTGATGTATGTAAATATAGATTAATTTTTTTTTAAAACAGTTAGCAAAGTTTTGAAATCCGAGCACAACAATCTTGTATGTCTTATATACCACATATAGTTTTGAATGCTTTGATTACACAAAGTTTGCTATTGAGAAGGGGAAAAAATATTTATTGAAATGCTTATTCGTGGATTTGATGCTTATTCATTGAAATGAACCTCTATTCAGTTTCTCATGAATGTTTCTTCTTTCTTTCTTTTCTGGCTTGTAATTTACTAATAAAAATGTTATTAGTTTATTGAAATGCTGTTTATTCGTTGAAACACTGTTAGTGCATTGCAGTGCCGTTCATTTGTTGATAAGATGAAGTGATGCTTATCCAATGGAATGTTTCTCATCAATATGTTCCTTACTTCTCTCTTTGTTTCTTACTTCATTCTTCTTTTCTTATTTCGTTTCTGGCACGTTATTTATTAATTAATATGTTATTAATTTGTTGAAATGCTGTCGATTCGTTAAAACGTTATTAGTTCATTGCAGTGCCGTTTATTTGTTTATAGGATGAAGTTATATTTACTCAATGGAATGTTTCTCATCAACGTTTCGTATTTCTTTCTTTCTGTCTGTCTTTCTTTTCTGATACGTTTGTTGAGCAATCACGATTGCTTATTGTTCTCATTTGACTGTTTTGAATTCCTAAGATTTTATTCCCCCCCTCCCCCCGCATTCCTCTGCAGCATCACAGTCGACCGACTCCTCACCATGGTGCTCCTATGACGAAAGCCGTCTCCAGGTTGCATCCATATCCTACACACACGCGCATACATACACAACTACACAAGCACACACACACACACGCACGCACATACATACACAACTACACAAGCACACACACACACGCACATGCACGCACACAAGCACAAACACACATATACACCTACACACATAGTCAAACACACACAAACACATACACACAACTACCCACACATTCATGCCTGTACACAGACACAAACACATATGCCCACACACACATTCACATAACCCCCCCCCACACACACATTCATACACACAACTACCCACACACTTATGCCTGCACACAGACACAAACACACATGCCTACACACAAACAAACAAACCCCCCATACACGAACACACACGCCTACATACAAACACTCGTGATTGCGAAAAACATAATTTGAATTCAAGATGTCAAAATCCAAATTAATTTTTTTTACTATTAAAATCTTTTTAATTTTCTGAAAAACTGTCCATTTATTGAAACGCTGTTAATTCATTGCAGTGCCATTCATTTGTTAAAAGGATGAATGTAAGTTTATCCAATGGAATGGGGTGCCCATTCTTCAGTATTAAAGCTGTAATTTCACACAACACTATTTCTTGGCCTGAGGGGTTTATTCTTTGAAATGGTGCTTGATCAGGTGAGTGGTTTATTTCTCGCAGTGTTTGTTAGTTCGAAGGGGGACGTTTCCAAAATTTTAGAAGTATTTTTTTCTGAAAGCGCATGCTTAAAAACATAGGATCGGACCATTTTTTAAATAATTTGTTTAAGTTTAATATTTTTAAAAAATTACTTAAATCGGTGCGCTTTTATTGTTTACGCTTCTGCCGATGACATCACAAATGATGAAATGCAATTCAGTCCTGCCATTCCAGAGCGAAATATTTAATTCGCATCTTTACTGTCATGTATTGGCAACGATATGGTTGATAGCAAGCGTAGAGCGCAATTTTAATTCGCTTCTTGATTATCATAACGTGGAAAGGTGGTAGAAAGATGCGCCAAAGAGCGTCGTTTGTGACGTCATCAAGACCACGCCTTGTTTGAAAAATCGGACATTTTAAAACATTAATTAAAAAATAACTGTTGGGAAAATGAAAGTATTTTCTGGGTCGATTTTTTTTTTTTTTTTGTTTATTCAATCAATTTCAGTGACAAAAAGTACTACTTTTGACTGAAAGAAACAACCTCATTGTGCTCCATTCGTTCTTGTTTGTTCTACGACACATTATTTCTAATTCAGTTGTCTTTTGCTAACTGAAATTCTGTTTATTCATTGAAATGAAGTTTGTTCACTACAGTGATGTTCATATCTATACATCAAAGCTAGACTAACGTAAATCTAAAATGGCGCTATTTGGGTTATTACTGCACTGTATGTAGCAATAACCAATGCATCATTACTGACTTTTAAACTATAAAATAGCGAAATAAGGTTTTAAAATGACGTCATGCGAGTGGAAATAGTGGGATGAGCCAATTTTCTTACTTTTACGTTGCTTGTGGAAATCACGAGATGTGCAAATTTTGTTATACCTCTAACGTTGCTCGTAGAAATCGAGGGATACGCAGCAAGAGGGTTGACATTAACCCTTTAGATATGTTAAGCTCTCATGCAAGTTTTTTGCCGGTTTCAGTTCGTTTGGTCCTGTTATTTTTTTGACCCTTTTCACGGAGTCTGCTGTTCGAAAGGATTGCGGTGTGCCAAATCTCTTCTTCTGTCATATACAGAGGACAGCTCATTATACCTTCTGACAGTTCTGTAAATTATATTTCTCACCATCAAATCTCCAAAAATGCTACTCGGCTGCTTTCCTTTCAAAATTTACTCTTCACAATAACAGTAAATTTCTTCATTCATCCCAGGTAAGGAAAAAATATAATTTGTGCAACATTTTAAAACTTGAAAGAGCTTATATCCGTGTACTAAACTGGATAAGAATTGGGATGATAGTAACACACATACTGTTTTAACGTGTTTCAAAATGTTGCATATGAAAATTTATTGGTTGCTGTATGTATCTTCAACAACGTGATTTCGATCCTTTACTTGTCAAATTAATAAATGTTTCTATCATGTCACTAAATAAAATTAATAAATATTTACATGCAGCTTTGATTACATGCTTTTTGAGACTTCGTTTCTCCCATTATTGCTTTTAGTCAGTAACTCATTACTGCTACTAATTTAGCTTAAAATTTATTTCAAAGTATGATTTGTCGATAGAATTTTTTGTACAACCACCTGTAGATCAAAATTTGTGTACAAAAAAAAATAAATAAATCTATATATATCAAAATGGAGTTTGGTAAATTTGTTCCCTAAGATCTCAGAAACTACCCGGCAGATTTGGCTGAAACTTTCACCGTTTGTTCAGTTTGGTACTGGGAAGGTTTATAGACCAGTTTGAAAAAAATCCGATTGATAGTTCCCTTTTTATTCCAATTTTAGTCCCAATTTTCGCATAAATGCCCCAATATGGGGGTGGAAAAAAACGTGCACATATTAACATTATATATCTATCGAAAGCGCCAATTTTTCTGCTGAAGATAGCATCTGTTCGAAGTTTCTACGTTGTATAAAAAACGAGTTATGACCTTTTTTGCTCCCTGTTCGAAGGCTTTCATCAACCCAAGTCATTATTTAGTGTGTCATCTCAACTCCCAAGAATTGTTGTATTGTTGAAAATTTTTGCGTTTCGTCTGACTTTTTGATACTTCTCTCAAGTCAAATCTTAAAGTAACGTTTTTCCGCAAGATTGGCTAAAAATAAATGGATTTGGCTGATCATTTTACTTTTAAACGGGACCTATGTAATTAATGGTTTATTATTATTATTTATGTTGATTGGACACTTGCTCACTATATCCAACCAACCAGCAGAAATATCGCCAGAATTTTTTCAGAAAGATTTCAGTAGCTGATGCATTTGGCGGTTTTTTCCACTGTCGCTGTTTTTGAGCCCAAAGACTACGTAATAATGTTTCTCAGCTTTCACCATATAAACAAAATATCTCCAATCAAAGATACTTAAAAAAAAAAATACTGTGTAAAATAATTCAACAACTAAATTTGGCAAATCCATAACCCGCACAAAAACTTCCATTAATTTTTTCTTTTTGCACGATTTCAAACAATCGCCAAATTTTACTACTTATTTTGGAAATATTTCGGATGAAATCGTTTAGCGCCATTTTATTTTGGCCAAAAGTATCTCAGCATCTGGCAACAGTATTTCCATAATAAAAATTAGTAAGGAGGGGGAGTATTATCGAAAGTGTCCCAAAATGATTCTCGCAAATTTGGTAAGATTTTAAACCGCACCAAGTGCCCACAAAAATTGAAATTTCCCAAAATAACTAAAGCAAGTGTAAGGAGAACACGGGCTGCTACATTTTTTAAAACAGTTCGTACATCAATAGCCATACTGAGAAGGTTTTAGATTTAAAAAAAAATGTACTAACAGATAAATCTTTTTAAACATGTAAAGTTTAATTTCAAATTTCGGAAATTCTTCAAATTTGTATATGCTTAAATGTCGTGCTTTCGTTTCTAATTGAATACTATTTTGTTCTTTATACTTATTGCTATTTTAGTTTAATGAGTAAGGAAGAAGCTCGAGTTTTAATCACGTCAAAAAGGTTTGTTTTAAATTCGTTCGCTTAAAACAGAAAGCAAGGGCAAGTAACGATTATTTCTCATAATTATTACTGACCCAGGCAACGCCGGGTATTTTTGCTATTCTTTATATATAAAAATGGAGTTTGGCAAATTTGTTCCCTAAGATCTCAGAAACTACCCGGCAGATTTGGCTGAAACTTTCACCGTTTGTTCTTTTTGGTACTGGGGAGGTTTGTAGACTAGTTCGAAAAAAATCCGATTGATAGTTCCTTTTTTATTCTAATTTGTCCACATTTTCGCATAAATGCCCCAATATGACGGTTAAAAAATACGTGCACATATTAAAATTATGTGTCCATCGAAAGCGCTTATTTTTCTGCTGAAGATGACATCTGTTAGAAAGTTCTAAGTTGTATGAAAAACGAGTTATGGGCTTTTTTTGTTCCATGTTCGAAGGCTTTCCTCAACCCAATTCATTATTTAGTGTATCATCTCAAATCCCAGTTCATAGTTAGAATTGTTGAATGCTTTTGTGTTTCGTCTGACTGTTTGCGGCTTTTCTCAAGTCAAATCTTAAAGTAACGTTTTTTCCCCAAGATTGGCTAATAATAACTATAGATATGGTTGATTATTTTTCATTTAAACGGAACTTTAGTGTAATTAATGGGTTTTTTTTTATTATTTGTGCTGATTTGATTTTTTAATCATTATCCAATCTATCAGCAGAAACCTCGCCAAAATTTATGCAGAAAGATTTCAGTAGTGGATGCATTTGGCAGTTTTTTCAACTGTCACGGTTTTTGAAGTCAAAGACTAAGTAATAATGTTTGTCAGCTTTCACCATGTAAACAAAATATCGTCAATCAAAGAATCTTTAAAAACTTTTTTTACTGTAAAATAATCCAGCAACTAAATTAGGCAAATCCATAAACAGCGCAAAAACTTCCATTAATGTGACTTTGTGCACAAATTCAAACCATCGCCAAATTTTACTACTTATTTTGGAAACATTACGGATGAAATTGTTTAGCGCCATTTTATGGTGACCAAAAGTATCTTAGCATATGGATAAGAGATCTTAGCAATATTTCTTCAACAAAAATTAGTAACATACCGTTTTACAAAGTAAGGAGGTTGATCATTATCCAAGGTATCCCAAAATGATTCCCGCAAATTCGGTAACATTTTAAATCGCACCAAGAACCTACAATAATTGAAATTTTCCAAAATAACTAAAGCAAGTTTAAGGGGATCACGGGCGCGCGGCTACATTTTTTTAAACAGTTCGTTCTTCAATAGACATACAGAGAAGGTAAGACTCTAAGTAAAAAAAAAAAAAATTAATTAATTACTGATAAATCTTTTTAAACATGTGAAGTTTAATTTCATATTTCGGAAATTCTTCAAATTTGTATAAGCTTAAATTTTGTGTTCTCGTTTCTAAATGAATACTATTTTGCTCTTTTTACTTACTGCTACTTTAGTTTTTTGAGTAAGGAAGAAACTAGATTTTAAATCACGTCAAAAAGGTGTGTTTTAAGTTATTTCACTTAAATCAGAAAACAAATGCAAGTAACGATTGTTTCTCTTAATTATTGCTAACCCAGGCAACGCCGGGTATTTTTGCTAGTAAAATAAATAAAGTTTAACTAAGAGAGAGGATTTTTTTAAAGGTATTGTTTAAGTAAGCCTATTACAGAAACGTATTGTGAATAGTACTAACCTGGCGATTTCGATGATAGATTAGTTAGTACTGGTACCAGGTCAGTACTAAACTGGCGGTGAAGATACATTAGTTGACATTCTACAATCGACAAAATGTCGAATGAAACTTATAACAGAATAAGCAAGTGAAATGTGTGTAATAAATGCACTTGTGAATCATGCGAGGTATTAAAAACATATTTTATTGAAGGAACATTTAGTTATACATCTATATGCCTCTTGTTCAATAATTTTACTTTTCTGAATCTTTAACAAAGGCGATTGAAAATATACTTTTTAAGTTCAACGGTTTTGCAAAGTTTGTTTCCAATGAACACTCAATATCTGTTCCTTACAATACTTGAGGTTGACGTAAAAGCAATTCGTTTCACTCAGTGTTATTGTAGTTCAACTTTCAGTATGAGTAATATTGCACAGACAATTAACAAAATGCCCTTTCTCAATACTTCCATGAAATATGTAGCATCGAGTTTCAGCAAATTGCGAAACTTTTAATCTCCTTAACTACACCAAGGACCGGATGCAGCGAATATTTCCCTCCCCCATTCCTCATCAATGAAAACGAAACAGGAAGAAAAATCCGAAATTGGAATTCAGCTCCTCATATGCTGCTCGGCGGAAATTTTTCCGACTATCTCCTTTTCCTCCAAGTGTTCGCAACATGTCATCGAATACCTCGTACGAAACATTCATTCGGCAGCAGCAAACAAACAACAAAACCCTGGCACATATCGTGACGAAGAAGCAACCACATATCGCCAGCGAAACTTTCATCGCTTTTCCATTCCTGCTGGCAAGCCCCAGCCTCGCTAAGCGAAAGACAACACGTTAACTGATTTTATTACACACACGAAATCAGAACGAAATGAAAACCTTTATACGGAAAAGTGTTCCACGCCCCCCCCCCCCCCCCCCAGTTTTGCTTCCATTTTCCATTTAATACGCAGTATCCAACTGTCATGAGAACAAACCAGCCGAAAATACGGCCCACTCTTTTAAAGGAAAACTTTGCTCTAGTAATTAAATCAGTTCCAGCCCCCTCATGTTTCTCACCCCCTCCCTTAAAGGCTTTTGCCCCGCGTATTCTGCGAGGGTGTACGGTTGCAACTGCTGCTGTTTTAATCCTCCCGTTTTAAGAGCGGGAGGGGGGGGGGGGAGTTTTCCCATTCGCCTTGATGGATATTCGGCTCACGAGAAACAATATCTTGTGGCTCACGCAAGTCTCACTTGCGCGTAATTTCGGGTTAGTTGCCGCTCGTTGCTTATACCACCGGGTTATTGCCTGCCATTGTTGGCTAGTTATCGCCTGTTTTTTCCAACATAAGACACCATGATGTAAGAGTTGTTCTCAAAACGGGCGATGTAGTTCCCTTAGAGGGCGATCAAAGAAGCAAGAAATCTGATGAGAAGCTCTAACGGTTGTTAGAGTTGGTAGAAGGAAGATGATCTAAATTACTTAGTATGTGGATCCCAGAAGGATAGTGAAGCAAGTCACACATCTTCAATATAAATTGATTTGTTAGTAACAAATTTGAGATCACTGCGTTTTTCAGAACGAAATCAAATCAAATTGGTCACAATAGACATAACTTATGTTATACACACGTATCCATTCCACATTACGCAGTGTTTAAAACAAAGAATCATACAGTAAGATATACATCATTGGCGTACATAGCACTCCCAAAACCCCCGTGCCACGTAAAAATTAAAAAAACAATGTCTTTATGGCGGGACGCACTTAAAAACCCCGCTGGGGGGAGGGAGCACACCACAGACCAAAGCTAAAATAAACTGAACAGAGCAGTAAGGTTACTAGCAGGCTGTCAACACGAAAACATAACTAACCGCAATCACGTAACCGCTTTACAAGTTGAACAGTTTACCTTGCAGTAAAGTGGTTTTTAACGATGGTGCTTCTCACATTTGTAGTTAAATGGAAGTAAACTCATTTTACCTTGAGAAAGTGACAACAGAGCGAAAAGCTGAACTTGGCGAATTTCTTGACCCGTTTCCTCTTTTATCCTGAAGACCAGTATGTACCTTGAGTACATTTTGGCTTTTCCGTCTAAACAGTGTCATGTAAACGCGTTTACAAAGGAAATACAAAGGAATAGGTCCAAAATCATTCCTGAAATGAACTGTTTGTTTTCCTTTCTTCAAGGAATTTTCTTGCCCTGCTGTTAATGTACCTACAATGAGCCACTGTTCTGATTAGTGGGGATGGGCTCTAGTATTAGAAATAGTTTCTTTGAGTAATCTGATTTACTCTCTTCCAAAAAGGAGAAAATTGTTTTACTAAGTTGGTTTGAAACATGTGTTTTAATTTAAGCAAAACTTTTAAGTTATGATTTCCAATTCACCTCTTTTGGTCGTAGAAGTCTACACTTATCGAAGCTCCAGCTTATCGTAATAAGAAAATTTTCTTAAAAAAAAAATTGGAAGACAAGAGGAACATTACAGGTCGAAGTTTGGACCAAAACTAGGCAAATTTACAAAGGAAAAGCAATGCACCGGCTTATTACCGGAAGAAGAGATTTTTAATAGCAGTCGTTCACATTGCAACTAGCAGTTGACCAATACCAATTCTCAGTTTTGGATTTAAAAGGATTAGGTTCAAAATTCTACCTGGGATGATCCATTCTACTAGGTGCAAAGCTGGATAGCTCAGATGAGGTATTGGCGAATTGCAGGTTGAAATGTAAACGGGTGCTATCGAAAACTTCAATCACCCGGTAATAAACAGGATCGTTACATTTCCTTCATAAGCACATCTTTTGTAAGAAGTAATGCAAAAAAAAAAAAAAAACTCTTGAGATCTTTTCACTATTCCGATTTTCTTTTTTTTTTCTGAACACCGTGTCAGGCTACCCCGTGTAGTAACAGTAGCAATCAATATGTCTGTCAATCACTGGACCCGTAACGGAAAAGGGAGACCTTGTAACCAGGCATAAAATTCTAGTCATGAGCGAGGATCCCTTTTTGATGATCGTCGGAGCGTTTAACTCGTTGGCGACTGCTTAGTATTCGAAGGGTGTCGTCCCGAGCGTCTGGGATTAAGCGATAAGGAAACGTGTTGGGATGTCAAGATCTTTATTTAGAAAGCGAGGGGATGATATTACATTGTTTTTTCAAGGTGAAAACACAGATCGCTTGAGCTGGCTGTCGGTGTCGGCTACGGTGCATGCTAATGATACGGCACCTGCCATTAAGATAAGAACCGGGGAAGAAATAATAAAAGGGTTAAAGATTTCCACTTGGGTTTAAATTGCTGTGTAGTTCTCTTGATCCTCTTCAGTTATTTGTTTATTTTTTTGTCAGACGATGTGTGTAGTGACGGTCTTGAAAGTGAAATGGAAATGGCAAAACTAATGTTTGCAGGGTTACGTTTTCAGTGTCTTTTTTTTTTCTTTTTAAGTGATTTGGTATTCAAATGGACAGTTTTTTTTTTTTTTTTTTTTTTTTTGTCACCAAATGATTTATCATTCGTTAAGAGAAACTCTTTTACCTGGGTCCAAGGGTGTCTTGAAAGATTTGTAAGTTTTGCTAGCTGGTGTTTCATAAGAACTATCTCGCCAACTAGGTGCTAATCGTGAAGGAACGCTAACTTTTGTTCTCAACTGTTGTGGCGGAACATAATTTGGTGATATAATCGGTTTTTTAGTTTTAGAAAAAAGTTTTCTCCTGTCTTTTTTCCCGTGTCATTTTGAAAACAAAAAATTCGCTATTAACAATAATTACTTTTCTAAGCATCCTTAAAGCACATTGCTTTACCGCACAAATGATACTGTAGACCCCCAATCCATCTTGTGTATATATTTCGCGATTTTTGTTGCAGGCTACATAAAGAACTTGTACTCGTATATCAAATTAAACAAAGTAGGGTTTTGTTTTCTTTCGTTGAGTGGACTAATTTCCCGATTTATTCAGACAATCAGAAAACATAATGGTATATTTTTCAACCAAAATGCTCAGGTAAAATGAGAGGATAATGTTTTAAAAAACTACTTTAAGTAAAAGTTTTCTTTGAAACTTTAGGTTTCAAATTCTTTTAGGTTCAGGATCAGTCATTCAAGTACTTGTTCTTTGGTCAAAATTATAGAAAACAAAGGTTCTAAGTTGCCATGCTTGACCGAGATAAATAAAATAAGGAACAGAGAAGATTTGGAGGGGGAGGGGGGATAAAACAATGGGAAAAAATAAAATTAATTTAGAAACCTTTATACATATATATATATATATATATATATATATATATATATAAATCTAAAATCTTATCTGGCAAATAAAATTAAATTTTTACCGTTTTTCTAGTGATAGAATTAGTGAGTTCATGTTGAAGTGATAATGAGTTAGTTATAGTTCGCATATATAACTCTAACGCTATTTAACTCTACGTATCTACTTCCTTTACCAATAAAGCAATGCTGTTGAGTTATGCTCAAAAACTGACATAAAAAGCTTTTTTTTTTTTGAACTTTTTAATCATGCAACTAGTTCAGATAAAGCAATGAATAGCTTTATTAAGAAGACATCCACTGATATGTTTTAAAAAACGTATTAGCTAATGCACATATGGTGGTGCAACTGTGACCCAATAACATTCGGGAGTTTAAAAATATTAATAAGAATAACAATAACAGATAAATAAACATTCAGCAGATGAAAAATATTTATATTCATTGATATCATTTAGCCGATTAAAGATTTGTTTTCTGATTTCACCTTTTTTTTTTTTTACAATCGATAAAAAATAATTAACAGCATCTATCAAAAACAAGCGACGATCTGAACACTAGCATTTATTAATTCCTACTGAAGTAAAACGGTTGCCAAGGAAGGACATATTAGCAAAACTTAACGAAAAAATAGAAGCATTTCTTCGTACAAAAAAACTCAGAACTTACACATGTATTACAGCGGAACTCGCTTATAAAGAGCGCGAGGGACCGCGGCATTTACTCGTTATAACAGTCTCTCGTTAAAAACGGGTTCATGAAAAAAAAAACTATAAAAAATATATATGCTTGCTTTGTTATTCTTATATTTCTATACAGTACACAATACGTTGGTTATTTGATTTGAACTATTTTATTGTCTCTTTCTAGTTAATATTTTCAAGGAACGTAGGTAGGGTCGGTAAAATATTGTCATTTGCATCCGTGGCTTCAAAATAGTTTGAAGTTTTTCTGCAACTTTAGAAGCCAAGTCTGTAGAGAGCTATTTAATTTCAAGTTCTTCAAATTTGTTGTTATGGTGATCGCCGTCATTTTTTCCCCTCTCTTGGCTTTTAGCTACAATATACTCCCGGAAGTATATCTCGAAAATGATAACATTCTCTTGAACAAGCTTTTATAGTTTATTATAGCTTTTAAATTCTACTCTATCTCACGTATGTAAAAAAAAAAGGCCGTTTCATCACTTGTTCTCATGATTTCCGTCTTATTTCTAACTTTCGGTTGAATTCAAAATGGAAATGGAATTTTTTCCAAAAATAGAATAACCTTTTCTGAGAAGGAAATCATCCGACATTTCATGAATTGCAAAAATATTGCTCGCTTTAAGCAGGGTTTGTTCGTAAAAGGAGAGTTTTGATCCCATAGACTTAACATTGTACCAACCAAATCTTTCCGATTTCCTCGTTAAACCAGAGTTTTCGTTAAAACAGGTCTCGCTGTAAGCGAATTTGACTGTAATCGAATACTGTTTGGTTTCAGCTACTTATCGCATATATTTCTTCTAATTAACTATCCCCAACTTAAAGTGAAAGGAAATCTTTTTGTACTAATTTCAGCAACATATGTATGATAAAAACAAGTAAACTGCACGTGAATCTCAAGAAAATTTCACACAATGAGTATTTAATAAATCAATTAAGTGTTTACTACCAGCTTTCTATAAAAAGCATTCATCGGCAAAAATTTTAATCACGAAAATCTGTATACGAAAAACTTTTTATTAATAGCATTTTCAGATTAACTTAAAAGCATAAAAAACATATATATATATATTTCTTTCACCGTAATATTCATCGATAATAAGTAAAAGCAATATCAACAGAATTCATTTTTACTTTGAGCTTTCCAAAATCAAAGCATTTCAATTATTGGACAGAGACACTACATCATTGTCTTGATTATTGCCTAATTTTTTGATCAAACTTACATTCAAAATGAGCATTCATTATATTGACTCCTTTGGCAAGTTTCTTTCGATACCACTTTCTCCTACTAAACAATGGCGTAGCCAAGGGAGGGGATAGTGGAGTCTTGACATCCCCTCCCCAGTAAAGCTCAAAATTATATGTAGGAACACACATGCAAAGACCTAACATTAAGCTTTTCGACCTTCAATTTTGATAATTTCACAAAACCCTCCCCCCCCCCCCTCCACAAGAAAATTTTTCATTACACCACTGTTATTAAAGGCAACATTTCTTGATTTAAATTATTTTAAAGCAAAGTTTTTCTTCAAACTGAATATTTTAAATCTTTAAGTTCTTGTAATTTGTTTTATGTGTGCATGTGTTCAAATTGAACGTTATTATGTTGTTTGAAATGTGAGAATTTTGCCATCCTGCAGAAAATAGTTTTCTCAGATTGGAACTCTGAAACTGTGTCGACATTAAATAGAACAATGTTGCTACCTTCATTTTGGGACCTAGGACATTTGAAATTTTGGATGTTTCATTCTTGGCAGACGGGGTAAGAACTCTTTTTCACTATTGGTATTTGGTTCTATTTATTGCATTTCAAACAGTGGAAAACGTGAAATTGCCGTTTCGTACGTGAACTACTTGCATTTGTATCAAAATAGAAGAGATACTTAGTTACAATAAATAACAGTATCAAAAAGTTTAAGATTTAAATATTCTGTTTGAAGAAAAACTTTGCTTTAAAAGAATTTAAATGAAGAAATGTTGCTTTTAATAAGAGTGGTGTAGTAATAAATTTGTCATGGGAGGGGGGAGGGGGTCATGTGAAATTATGAAAATTAAAGGTCGAAAAGCTTAATGTTTGTCCCTTGCATGTGTGTTCCTACATATAATTTTGAGCTTTATTGGGGGAGGAGATGTTAAGACTCCACTATTCCAACTCTTGGCTAAGCCATTGTTTAATAGAAGAAAATCATATTGAAAGAAATTTTCCAAAGCAGTCAATATAATGAATGTTTATTTTAAATTTAAGCACCATCAAAAAATTGGGAAATAATCAAGACAATAAATGTGTAGTGTCTCTGTCCAATAATTGAAAAGCTTTGATTTTGGATGGCTGAAACGGAAAATGAATTCTGCTGATATTGACTTAACTTGTTATCGATGAATATTACGGCGAGGGAGAAATGTATTTTAGTTTTTTAAGTTGAACAGAAAATGCTATTCATGAAAAATTCTTCGTAAACAGCTTATAACACACCTAACGTAATACAAAGTATAAATGTAGTATATTTTATTTAAAATAGGATTAATTTTATCACTTTATATAATGTAATAATATATATTACTTTTTTGCTCGTATTTATAAAATTACCACCACATTTATAGTGTACACATAGTAGTTCAAAAAAAAGTATTTGCAATAGTTATGTTAAATTTTGTTTTCAAAATTATCACATTTCGCAAATGATTATAGTGGACTCGCTCTACAACGCGATTTGACTTGCGCGGCGAAACAGCTATAACGCGAGTTTTTTTTTTTTTTTTTACTAACGAAAGCAGAAGTTCCCCACACCTAACTAGTCTAAATACCGCTTAGTTAGTGTAAAAAAATAACCACTCAGCATCTTTCCTTATTTTTTTTTAGTCTAAGTTTGAAGTTGGTGAAACATAACTTCATCTAAGCAAACTGTTCATCTAAAGTTTGAAAATGAAAAGAAAAGGGGGAAGTTTTTCGAAAGTAAAGAGAAAGTAAATATTTTCGATGTGCCTGAACAAGTAAAAAATGCGTCGAATTTAATTACTGTATCCCTTGTTCACTACTATTATAGTGCTGTATTGTATTATTACTACATACTATATCAGGTATCCAACTGGCGGCCCGCCCACACATATTGTGCGGCCTGCCATCTTCTTATTCAGCATATTTCTTTTTTCGACATTTTATAGTATCAAAAAGCATCTGAGACTACCATTCTTGATCAAGCTGTGGTTCCCGAAATTTCCTCTTGATCGCTCGTTTACTCCTGTCATTGTATTTGGAGAAAAAGGTGCAGGACATCTACAGATCAAGGTCAAGCAGTCCTACCCTGCAAGCTGTCGTTCAAACGAATTCCTAGAAATATTATTGCCTCGCGTTGGCGGGGGGAGACAGGGAGGGAAGAGAAACATTTCAAATATTGCTGTCAACTTTTTCAAACTGTGGCCCGCGATGTGATCAGTGACCGGAATTCTGGCCCGTGGGCTCTTTGCAGTTGAACAGCCGTGTACTATACTGTTTCATTTTATGCCTCTCTCTCATTGTTTTCATCATAAAGGAATTTTATGTTGGAAAAAACAGCTTTTTCTTTTTTGAAATGCAGTAAAAACTCAGTTCTTTATGTAGAAAACGGTAATATCAAGTTAAGAAATGGGTCAAATCAGTTTGAGGGGTGTTTGGCAAATGTGTAACATAATTGGATATGTTTTTAAATAAATTCGTATGCATACCCTTTTCCACAACGTGAAATTTCTGCGATGCGAGGAATCTTGGAAGGCATCTCTCGCGTAAGTGGAGACTCGACTATATAAATACCATTCATACATGAAAACTACTTAAAATATAATAATTCTTTCGATGAAATATATCGATTAATAATGAAAGAAGCATTAATTTCTAGTCTACAGCTATAATAACTAATAGCTGTATAGGAAATAAAGCATCAGCGGGATTTGAGCATGCAGTTACTATAAAAGACTCCTTGTTGATTGAACATATCGGATATATACGTCGAAACATCCGATACATATCGAAATATTGTCTATTTTCAATATTTTGGAAAATATTGTGATATTTTCGAGTCCTGCCATACTCTAACATTGAAGAAATTCCGCTGCTTCAATATTAATCTGTAAATAAAATAAATTCAAATGACTAACAATTTATTTATTAAATTTGCTTATTGATTTATTTTCAATTTAAATTATTTATTTTATTTTATTCTGTTTATATTTTACTTCATGTATTTATTTAGTATGTTTGGGTATATAATTGACGTAGCACAGAACTTTTCAAATAATAATAATAATAATAATAAATAAATAAATAATTTTAAAAAAAATTAATTTAAATATATATATATATATATATATATATATATATATATATATATATATATATATATATATATATATATATATATAACGGAATTAAATAAAAAATAAAAAAGGAAAAAAGGGCTGAGGAGAAAATGTTTTTATTTTTAGCGGGGGGGGGGGATTAGCGCCATTGAACTTGGGGGGGGGGTGCCCCTGAGCAAGTTCTCTGTTTTCTCAGTTGCACTGATTATGATTTGTCATTAAAAATGAATAGCAATGAATTTAAAATTTAAAGGTTGTAAGGCTATTCAAATAGATATAAAGAAACTCACGGGGCAACAAAATTTTTCTGCTTACCACTTCTCTAAACATTGTATCCAGTACTTTTTGTCACAATAATTTATTATTATTTTTTTTTTTTTCAAAAATATGTCTCCTTTTAATTTGCTTTTTTTTTTTTAACGTACTTTCGGCGCAAATTTGATTTAGTAAAATTTTAATGAAAATTTCGTGTTCTGTTTATAACGCTGTATTTGAAAAGCACTTCCTGTATGCTCAACTTAGAGAGACAAAACTAATACTCCCACTTTAATTACTTTCTTGAAAACAACTTATTATTCCAAGGTACACAGGGGCTATGTAACTTCGAACAATTAAAGTGCTATACGTACTCAGTATAAATAACAGATGAGTTAAATACTTTTGAGTCATACGGGGGGGGGGGGGGTATCTCACTTTCGCCGAGAGCTGGAACTAAATGCAAAAACTACTTGAGTTGCTTAAGAATTTTAATCTTGGTTGGTTGCGTAACAAAACTTATACAGTTAAATGGGAGAAAGAGTAATATTATTTTTATGCTAAGTTTTACTGTCTCGTCCATTATCTTCAAACGTAACAAGATAAGAAATTGAGCAATCCCGCAGCAACATTTTTTTTCTTGTGTTTTACTGAACTTTTTTCGAAGCAATTAATCGATTCTAATGCAATACCGTATTTCAAATGCAAGAGAGTTTAACTCAAATTCTGCAGGTTTCAAATACCAGTATTTCTGTTTTGCGCATCTGTAACACTTGGAAATTAACTGTATGTATAACTTGTACTAAGAAGCATTAAATTTCCTGATACGTGAAATCAGGGTCCAATTTGAAAGGTAGGACTGTAGGCAGACATATCTGTATAAGGTGGGACCAAATTCAAATTGCACCTTTTCAGAATAATCGAAGAATGCGTAGCATCTGTAGAATCCGAAGATTCGCAACTACATTTTTATTTGTCTAGCAAAAAAAAAAAGGCCAAGTAGATATTAAAAGTCGCATTGCTATGTCAGTGTTTAAAATCAAGGGTGATAGTATCACCCTTGATTTTAAACACCATAAAAGCAAATTTAAACTATATTTTGTAACCGTTATCTATTTGGTCGATAATTTTTGGAGGTCCTCTGAACTAGAGGCACATAGGCCGGTCCTACTAGGAAATCAGGCCCTGCGTAAACTAACAACAGGAGAGGTGCAAATACAAACGCCGAAATTGTATTAAGCAAAGATAAACTTGAATAAACAAGCAATTCATTACTTTAATAAACCTCATCATTTAAATACAAATTATTCTAATGCTAATAAATGAGGAAATTTTAATTGCGAGTAACAGCACCCATGCTATAATCTCTATTCAACAGTTATTTGCTTGCACCCACCTTTCCTTCCCTAAACCTGACAGCCCCATTTGGAGCGCCAAAAAGGATAATTCCACAATAAGCGAAGACATTACTTTACCTTGAAAATATAGAGAATTCAATGAAGCCTCATCCCCACAAAACACCCACCGCTTAAAAAGAAACCTTCTTTATTCTATCTCCATGACTGCATAATATACTCCCCACCCCCTCCCCCTTGCATCTTGCAAACAGCAGTAGTCTTGATAACCCCCGGCTTAATTTATCATTTTCGTGAAAAGGGAAGCGTTCCGGTAACGACGTTCGGCCAGAAAAGCACGGGTTTATGTATACCACAAAATTTTTTCATGTTTTTTTATTGCTATATCTCTTCCAAGGGAGGTTATATACATGTATGTTGTAAGGAGCAGGATTTGAAAAAAATTGTGGCATACTGTTTCATTCTATGCTGCACGCAAAGGGATGGTTTGGGCAGCAATAGATCAAGTGGTTTTGGAGCGGGGGAGTGCGTTAAATGGCGTCGTGTATGGGGGGCACGCTGGATGAAGAGTCGTTGTGGTAAAAACGGTGCATCAGAATTCATGAAAACCTTTAACGTGGGAACGCAATTGGAAGACAACAGACTGCGCTGCGAAGCGGATAACGGAGACAGGGTGGGTTTGGGTTGCCGGTGCCAGAAACACGCCAATCAAGATTTTTTTCAATCGCCAAGAATTGAAGATCGTTTTCACACCGATGAATTTTTTTATTTCGATCCTAATTCAAGCAGCATTATCATTTTTTCTTTGTTCTCGAAGTGAAACTTTTTACGATTCTGATCTGCAAACTTTTGTGTGGAGGAAGTGACGTAGTTTTTTTTAATTGTTGCAAAACAATGAAAAATAGTCTTTACTAATAATATAGCTCAAAGTCTCTCTGTCTGGATCTCTGTGACGTGCACAGCGCCTAAACCGTTCTGCCGATTTTCATGAAATTTTGTACAAGATTAGTTTGTAGCATGGGGGTGTGCACTTCGAAGCGATTTTTTGAAAATTCAATTTTGTTCTTTTTCTATTCCTATTTTAAGAACATTTTACCGTGCAAATTATCAAATGGACGAGTAAATTACCAAATTTTCACAACTTGCCACCGTAACATGGGCGAGCAAATAAACATAGCAAATTGGCAAGAAATTCATCATCCACTATTTGTAAATATACAGGCGAACCAAATGACCACCTTTTAATGTTATACTACGGACAGAGCGTGCGGGTACCATTAGTAGTTATTAGAAATTTAAAATATTTTTGCTTTGTAATTGTTGCCAAAAGCAATGAGAAATATTAGTAATTATAAAGTTGATTTTGTTACTTTCCTTATTAAATAAATTTCATGGCTGAACTTTAGCAGGCATATATTTGTGGATATAAACATTTCAAATAATGCAGGTTTCTTTGATTCAAGTCATCAGTTTAAAAGAGTAATCCACATTGTTTAAATTCAGCCTTGAAATTAGTTCGACTTCGATTAACAAAATTAACTTTATAACTACTATTATTTTTCATTGTTTTTGACAACAATTAAAAAGCGAATTTCGAGTATTGTTTGGTTTTTTTCGTTGTGTTCAATCTACTTTCTTCAATAAAATCTACAATTTTGTGGTGAATATGCCTAAGTCAGGCGCAGAAAGAATAAGAGCGTGGTGTGGGAGAAAACATGCAGGTGAAGGTGACATTTCAGAATGTAAAGAAAAGATAAAAGTTTCACTCCCATCGTGTGTGTTTAGGACGCACATTTTTGTTTAAAAAGTTTTTAACAATAAGTGCAACTAAAATAAGAAATAAAGGAGCTGTACGTATTCTTTTACACTTACAAATGAATGAAATTTTTTAATAAATTGTATTAGATTACAATATTTTGTACGGATTCAATGTAATCGCAGGCCTTTTTTCTTTTCATGTATGAATCACAGAGCTAGTATAAAACTAGAGTGCGTATTTCTTTATACGGAACGCACAGAAACAAGCAGTCAAAATGAGGAGAAAGTAGTGATCAAATAAGGGGGTTTCAAAATTTGGTATCCTTTTGGGCACATTATGATGAAATTAAAGTACGTGTTTAACAAAGTTTGAGCGCTTTAGATCAGAGATCTCCAAACTATGGCCTACAAGTATATAAATTCTGGCCCGCGGTAGCGAGCCAGCTTTTAGCTCAATAGAGGAACAAAGTCACAATTATTAGATATGTTTAACTAAACTGTGAGAATTTCTTCTATATTTCCACTTTGTGAGTTTCTCACTTTCACATACATTAGAAAAAACGCAATATCAGTCGTTTAAATGTTTAGTAGCATCGTGGTCTTATACTCTATCTAAAGGGTAAATTCTTCTCGATTGTGTTAGATTTGATCGAATTCCATGTACCAGTAGCGTAGCGAGACATTTACTTCTAGTTGGGGTAAAGGAAATTTTTTATTGTGTTATTGGGGGGGGGGGGGAGGGGTAGATACAATGGAGTCGTTTCCGAAATTTAAAAAGCATTTTTTTTTTCTGTAAGAGCATGCTTAAAAACATAGGATTTGACCATTTAAAAAATAATTTGACCAAGTGTAATATTTTTAACAATTTGTCAGTGCGCAGATTCAATTTAATTTTTTACGCTTCTGCACATGACATTACAAGTGAAGAAATGCCATCACTGATGCTATTAGCGCACAGTGCAATATTTAATTCACATCCTTACTCACATGTAATGGCAACGATATGGTTGATAGCAAGGGTAGAGTGCAATGTTTAATTCGCTTCTGAATTATCATAAGCTGGAAACGCGGTAGGCAGAAAACGTAAGCATTCAGCGTGCCAGTGGAATAGCACGCAAAAGCTCATCACTTGTGACGTCATGAAGACCACGCCTTATTTGAAAACTCGGACTTCTTTAAAAAATTGAGCGTTTTGAAAGTAAGTTTTTCCTCGCTCTATGTTTTTTTTTTTTTTTTTTTTTTTGCTCATTCTGTCAACTTTAGTGACTAAAAATAGTACTTTTGACTGATGGAAACAACCCCATCGATCGGATTTGCTTGTATGGAATTCTGTTAGAATTGAATATGTTTCTTAAAATTGCTTTTATAGCAATCATTACATTTTTAACCAACTTCAAAAAAGGAGGTTATGATTTCGTATTGCGGCTTTTTATGTATGTTTTCGAATTATTCCAACACTACTGGACCGATTTGATTTTTTTTTTGGAAGGGTATACTTCCCAGATGGTCCCATTGTAATTTGGTCTGGATCTGATAAGGGGTCCCGGAGAAATTCAAGAAACTTTAAATTTCATACGTCACGGTCACGTGGTTTTGCTGTGATCGGGGTATTTTCACACATAAGGTTTTGGCTTTCTCTTGAACGATATTTAATTCTCGCGGCACATGGATGATTAATTTTCGCAATGCTGCGCCACCTGTTAATTTTTTATTCTCGGTGTTACTAATGTATTTATTACTGCGTAGCAAAGCAGTAAATTAAATATATTTTGCTACTTTAATAGTTGAATCAATTACCTTAATATTTTATTTACTAATAAATAACTTTATTTAGGCACTAAAATATAAAGTTCTTTGTTTAATATATTCCAGTTTTTAAATATATTTAGTGTTCAATTGATGGGGAATTGAATACAGAACACCCTTCCCCAACGGTTTAATTTATATTCTTTAATAATATACATTAGAACTGTGTATGATTTCTGAAGTTTGACCAATAATTCTAGATTTACTATTTCACGATGCCGTCAGTTCAATTTGAAATTACGGTTATATTAATTAGAAGGCTCCAAAAAAAAAAAAAAAAAAAGGTTCTGAACTCGTCGGACTTGTTTTTCTTTGTACAATGTTCCATAAATACTCAAAGACACCTGTACCCAGGGGCGTGCACAGGGAGGGGAGAGGGACACCTGTTGGTCCGAGTCTGAAGGGGGCCCAATGTTTTTATAACTAAGGGTGAAATATAGGGGTGAAAAATATGGAGAGGAGCCCGGAAAAGTCATTTGTGATGGGCTCCAAACTTTCTGTGTAAGCCCTGCCATGTACCGATAAAGAAAATTCTTTTTTTTGTTTGAAACGGTATACTTCCTGGGCGGTCTAATGGTAATCAAGTTCAGGTTTGATGAAATTGGGGGAACTCTTCAAATATCATATTCACATTTAAATCGATTTGTACTTTATTAACTTTGTATATCGTCTCACTTACAGAACCGGTTTTTATGCTTTTTTTTGTTTAATGGTGGTTTTGTTTAGGGGTGGTCTAACTTAGGTTCCAAATCTTTGATTTACCCTATTTGTTCTTTATGGAAAAGTTAAGGGTAAAACAATAAATTTCATGCAATTTCCCTCACAAACTATTAAATATAAAACCCATTGATAAACGAAGGCCATAAAACAAAGGTATATACTTTCTTTACCTATAGCTAAAGAAAGTACTAAAAAAATATTATTAAGAGTAATGATAATGAAAATTTTGAATTAAGGATTCTCTGAAGCAAACATAAAATTCATTCTAGTATAATTTTTAATCTTCATCTAGAGTGAGGCCATGTGAAGAAACATGCGACTTTTATCACGAGTTACATGACACGTATTGCGAAACATAAATTATAATTTTCAATATTACGATTCTAAAATTTACAATTTTACAAATTTAAACTTAAAACTATTTCGTATATATATATTTTTTCCTAATTAGTGACTCGTGCATTTGCTTTCGAAAAGCAAACTTTGATAAAATTGAGCTAATGATGAAGAAATTTTTTTTTGTACATAGTTACGCATTTGCAAAAGCCTTTCTTCACAGTCGTCGGAAGTCTGCGAGACGCTCGCCGTGTTATTTACACCACTAAAAAGCAAAAAAATAAATTACTTTTAAATAAAAAAAAAACTGCCTTCAAAAAATACCCAGGAACTAAAACGCAAAAAATAACTGATTACACCTACATTCTATTTCGTACCCAAACATAGAAATGAAATTTATTTTACAATTCCAGTACAAAAATCAACTAAACTAAACACCGAATTATAAAATCAACACTGATTTAAATTACTATACGATGAATTATTTTAAATACCTAACTAATTATATACGATTTCTTAATTTTTAATATCCTTTTGAAGTCGAGGCCTCCTATAAACTACTACCTAACGCAACTGAGTAGGTTTAGTTTTAAAGACTAATTTCGCGTATAGTTAAATTAGTGTTTAATTCAGGATTCGGTGGGTTGTCAGTTACGTTATGTAGTTGTTTATAGTAGGCCCCGACTTCAAAAGATTATTAAAAATTAAGAGATCGTATATAATTAGTTAGGTATTTAAAATAAATCATCGTATAGTAATTTAAATCAGTGTTGATTTTATAATTCGGTGTTTAGTTTAGTTGATTTTTGTACTGGAATTGTAAAATAAATTTCATTTCCATGTTTGGGTAGGAAATAGAATGTAGGTGCAATCAGTTATTTTTTGCTTTTTAATTCCTGGGTATTTTTTGAAGGCGGTTTTTTTATTTTATATAAAAGTAATTTATTTTACGCTTTGTTTCACTTGAAATTAAAGATAATAAGACCCCTATAAAAACAATTTTGATTTGAGAAAATGCAGAAAAGAAGAGTGGAGAGGAATGTGGTGGTGCTGCAATTATTCCAAAATAAAATAAGGAAAAAAAAAACATTTCTAGCTTGTCCAGTTTCTGTAGTAGCGAAAATCTTCAACTGCTACATCTATTAGAAAAGCTGAAAATAATTTTTCCTATTTTATTTCGGAGTGAATGCAGCATTGTCCGTTCTTCTGATCCTACCCTACAGAAAAATTTTTTTTGGAGAATATTCCTAAATCAATAAGGGAATTATCAGCTTAATACGAAATGTTTCTAACATGTAATGTTTTTTTTTACAAATAATAACTTATGATGATTAATTAAAAAACATTTAATGTCAGGAGCTTGCTAGCTACTGAAATACATCTATTAGAAATCGATTTTTAAGAAATTTGAACAATTTAATATTTAAACCCAATGACTAACGAACCTTAGTTCTAATGCTAGTAAAAAATGTTTTTACTTCCCGTGTTCATTCTTACATCTGGTGGATGAGGCCTGAGGATTTGAAGTAAAATTTGATCCTTCTATTTAAATACTTGGAATGCCGGAACAACACTTAATTAAAAACGTATTTTTTGCACTTTTCAATTAACTCTAATACCAAAATATGCGCAATTTGCATGTTAAGCTACCTTTTTTGTTTTGATTCAAATTTGCTGCTAATATCTCAAAGAGGGATTAAACAGTTAATTGTTTTTTCTCGTTGCTTGTGACTGCTATATCTGGGGAAGTAATGAACGGATTTAAACAAAAATTTGTCCACGGATAGACCTTAGAGAGTATTTTCGATTTTTGCTGCCAATACCCCCCCCCCCCCAAGAGAGAGTGGTACAACCGATTGTTCTTTCGTGTTCACTGTAACTTCCATGTCTCAAGAAGTAATACGACGATTTAGACGGAAGTTGGATTAATAGTAAAAGTACCCGAAAACAGCAGCTGATTCAATTTTGGTGTTAATCACTCCAAAAGGAGCTGATTTTTGGTTACCTTTTGAACGAGTAAAACAACTTAATTAAATCAACACTGTGAAAGATAACTCTCTTGAAAAGCTCTTCACGTACGATTGTCCTAAGATTGTCTTTCAAGCGATTTAATTGCTGGAAAATCAGCAGAGAAATATCAAATAATTTAATATTTTTTATGTTGTCATCATCTGTTTGTTGCCAAATAAAATGTTTGTAATTAATTTAAGCAGGACTTTAAAAATTATTTTCATTTTTCGCGCTTTTATTCCGCTTTTGCAAAACTTAGTAAACGCCAAGGCTTGATTACCACACAGGTCAACTGGGCATGGGCCTGGGGCCCCATCTTCCTAAGGGGCCCCAAATTACTTGAAGAGTTATGCATAGCATTACAACTATACAAAAAGTGCATGTATTTTTAAAATAATAAAAAAGTAATTACTTGTTAAAAGGAAAAAAAACTTCCTTAAAGGAAAAATTTTATTCATTCTGCCAGTAGTAAATTTACCATGTTAAAATTATGAGGGGTCCCAAAGGGGATTCATAAATGCACATGATAAATGATTTACATAGTTCTGTGATTGACAAAGGGGCCCCGAAAAATGCATTCCGACGAGCCTCAAACTTGTAAATCAGCCACTGCATTGTGCTATAGTCTTCAGAAGGCCTTTGAATTATTGTGGGCCTAATGTCTCAATTTTAGTTAGTCGGGCCCTGGTAAACGAAGATAAGTAAGGGCTTAAAACTCAAGAGCATTGGCTCTTACATATGGCAAGTTTTGTGATGGGCACAACATAATAGTTTGGGTTTTAAATTCGTAATCAAACTCGATATTTCTTTAAAAAGAATAGCATCAATCATATTGAGATATTATCGTAGGGTTAGGGCATCTGTTTGGAATCTAGAGATCCTGGGGCTTCTATTTTTTTCTTTCTATTACAAACATTTTGTGTAATTCTTTTTACTGTAAAAGAACTAATTTTTGTGAGCCGCAATTTTCGCGAAAATGATAAGATATCGGTAATTTTGCGAAGTGAAAATTTCGCGAATTTTATATAAACAATAGACTTAAATTTTTGCGATTTCGACAAGCTTACAAAAATCGCAAAAATTAAAGCCTTGCAAAATTAAGTGCTTTTACATTATTCAATCTATAAATTCAATCATAATAGTTCGTAGTTGATACTTCTACACTTGTGTGTTGCTTCTACCTTGTAACAAAGTAATATTCTGAAGTTTTGAAATAGCGATTCTTAATCATAAATTAGTGTTTGAATTACATTAGTCATCGCTAAACAGTTTTGAAAAAAAAAATAGTATGCGAAATTTAGTTCCATTTACACTTGCAACTATCATAAAATGTTACTTGGTACTTTTTAATCTCCTGCAATTACCCTGGATCCTGCATTTTATCTTGAAATTCCTTTTATTATACGCCGAAAAAAAAATGAAGGAATCCGTCTGTGTGTATTGTGAATTCTAGGGATCAACCACATGCTTTGGTCAGTCGGGCCGGGCCACATGCCACCACCCCTCTCCTTTTGTTGAACTTAGCTCATTTTTGCCGCGTTTCCGGCTCTCATAATTGCTTATTCAAATGATTACCCGTACCGACTTAGTTCTTTGATGCTGCGATTGATTTAGACGGAAATAACTATTGATAGATATAGATATTATATACGTTATCTTTATTAACCACGTTTCTTTTCAATGCGATAATTTCCCCCGGTACCTCTCATGAGATTTTGCAAGTCGGTGCCTCTGACTGCCTACATATCTACTGATAGATATAGATATTCTATATGATGCTATCTTTATTAACCACGTTTCTTTTCAATACGTTAAGTTGCCCCGGTACCTCCCTTGACATTCCGAAAGTCGGTGCCTCTGAGTGTGACCATCTGACAGATGGAAAGATCATCGTGGTTTTCTCAGACCACAAAATTTATGGCGTAATTATGCAAATGTGGATGTCAACTACCAAGTACAATGCACGAAAGACGGGACGAAATCAGGAACTCGACGAACCTCTGATTGTCTTATTCGAAGACGGTTCCTTCTTTTGATTGTACAGGATACCATTTTTAACCATTTGTCTCACTAATCGATATTTTGAAAGATAACTCAGGCATGTTTTTCGACCATGTTTACTGAGTCCCTTAGTATTAATGGTTGGAGGATGTATTTTTTTCAAACTGTTTCGATGGAAAACTAGATGATTCACGTGGATGCTTAAGTGGGAATATTTTCTGTCTGGCAAACAGGTCAAGGACCATTAGATGATTTTGTGACGTACCGAGTACTCAGTGTGTACTCTGTTTTCGGTAGTAGCGTGCACAAGAATTTTTCAAAAGGGGGGGGGGGGGCTCGAGAATCGAAGGTCAACCATTCTCATGTCATACTTAAACACGCATCCAAGCACATTCTTTTGGTTTTCTAGATTGTTGGAGAAAAACATCTTAGAAAAAATATTGAATAATTATTTAGCATTCTTTATTAATAATAAAGCTGAAAGTCTCTCTATCTGGATGTCGGGATTTCTCTCTGTCTGGATCTCCGTGACGCGCATTGCGCCTAGACTATTCGGCCGATTTCTATGAAATTTGGCACAAAATGAGCTTGTAGCATGGGGGTGTGCACCTTGAAGCGATTTTTTCGAAAATTTGATTTTGTTCTTTTTCTATTCCAATTTTAAGAACATTTTATCGTGCAAATTAACTGAACGTAGACTAGCAAATTACCACAACGTGGACTGACAAACTACCATATGCGATTATGGAAGAGCAAATGAACATAGAAAATTTCCGAGACATTCATCATCCATTATTTGTAAATATACAGGCGAACCAAATGACCTTTCAATTTTCTCCTACGGGAAAAACCGTAATGGTATCACTAGTAGTTAATAAAATTAATTTATTTTTAACAAATACTTAATTAAAACACCAGAAATCACAAGAACGAACGGATGTATTTACTTTTCTCATAATTAATAATAATAACAAAAAGTAAAATCATCATTACAGAACAGTTTATGTTCACATACAGTTCGATTTTTGCGAAGGAATAAAAAGAGAAAATTAAGTTTATTTTTTCGTTTATTAAATCTGAAATTATAGTTGCCCTTGCTTGGAGTTATTTTACGTACTACATGCAGAGGATTATGCTGCCGTGTGCAGGTAAACGGCAGCATCTGCAGAAATGAGTTTTCGAGATATTTGAAGAAACGCGTTTTGGATTCAATACTAACATAGGGAAATGTTGGAATTAGACGTCATTTTCGCGCCTTTTTTCAGCGAAAACCAAGTAAACGAGCTTGCACAGTGAAGATAACGTACAATAGATGACAAAAATGCAAAAAAAAAAAAAAAAAAAAAGAAAAAGAAAAAGAAAAAAGAAAAATGTGCAGTTACTGCTCTTTACCTACACACGACAGTATGGTCAATCAAAATAACTCTAAGGCGATGGAAGAGGTCCGGACCCCCTGGACCCTCCCCTTGTGTGCGCCACTGGTTCTTGGCAATTTACTGAATACTCGACACTCGATCGAATTTTGACACTATACAGAGTGAGTCTAAACTTTTGGGAAAAACTGTGAGGAGTGTTAGGGGAGAATGAGAAGCAAGAATCACATAAGGAACATATGGTCGCAAACGTAATGCTCACGCACTACTGTACACAAAGTCAGAAACTAATAGATGCAAAACAGGTCACAAATTTATTACAGGCGATTTATTCAAGACGATTTTACACAACATTTTAGTTTTTTAAAAATGTTTAGAGCAGTTTTTGAATGCTAAGACCTGTAAGTAGCTTTAATACCACGCGTCGCAGCAGAGGCGCCGAAAACGGCGCAAATTAGTCAAAATGATTCGTTATTGCGACAGTGAGTGATTTGTCATAGCGACGCACGAGTTACAGCTGCAGGATGCAAAATTCTTCATCTTTAAACCTTTCATAAAAAGTGAAATGTTGTGTAAAATCTTCTTTGTATTATATATTATACATTTGTGACCTGTTTTGTATCCATCAGTTTCTAGCTTTGTGTACTTGTAGCGATCAACATTGCGTTTGCGATCGTATGTTCTTTATGATTCTTGCTTCTTAACCTTTCCGCAAACACCCCTTAAAGTTTTCCCCAAAGGTTTAGATACTAGGTCAATACCGAGTAGTTACAAAAATTAAATGAATATAAAGGTATGAATCAAGACAAATATTTTTTTATTTATAAAAATAAAGTACTCAAATATAGATTTGTATTATGCAATCATATATTACATCTCGAGTCATAAAATGTTATTACATTGTATTTACAAGTTACGACAAACTTGACATGTTAATTTAATGCAGTGGAAAATTTAGCTGTTCATTTCCCGTTTCTACCAGTTAATTTATTGAGATTTTTAAAGATATTATTATTATTTTTGTGTGTGTAAAATTAGAGAATATGAAGCCTTTTACGTTATTCAAAATTACTACCAGCAAAAGTCACTTAAGCGCAGTTAAATTTATAATATTAGAGTTATAACAGGCTGATGAATTAGTTCAAAATTTATCTCCTTCAATTCAAATGTTTTCCCCAAATATCTTTAACTGCAATGTCAAATGTAAAACTTATTGATTAAAATCTTAATAGAGGCTCAGTTAAATTTCAAACTGAATTTAAAAAACCATTATATGTTCAAGATCCATATTGATGTTCCAATAATTTCAAAACTATTCACACGTGCATGTCTATTGTTTTTAATCACGATACTCGCTACTTGATCAAAGTGCTACTCGGTACAGTTCTAGGATGATTAATATTGACTTGGAATTCCAAGTTCGTTGCGGTTTTTCGGATTGGAATTTGTTAACAAAGGTAAATATTTCACTGCCGAGTGCGAGAAACGAAATTAAAGGAATATAATGTTTTTTCTGCCGATCGCCTTATCTAGCGGTCAGAGAAAGCGAACTGCGGATGAGGTTGGGAAGGTTCTGGGTTCGAATCCCGGTTTGGGCATGCATGTACTTTCTCTCTCTTCTCCTTGTCTTGTGAGAATGTGTTGTTGTGCAGCGAATAGGTACCTACCCTATAAATGGGCCCTTATGCCGATCTGTGTACTGGGGAGTCGAACTTCACATCAAATAACTGTACAGTTGGAAAAGTGAAACAGCGTACCTCAAATTGCCAGCTTAGTTCGAACACAAGAACAACAACTATGGTTTTTCGTAACCGTTGGCAATGTAGAATACTTTATGTGAGAACTTATATGATCGTTTTTGCACTACAAACTAAGTACAATAAAATAGAAATGACTACTTAAAAAAAAAAAGAAAATTGATGAAACAATAATTATCTGTGTGCCGGTAGGGTTTTTAAAAAGTGTGGTTGATTATTTTATTTCGTCACCACAGTAAGACATTTAGTAGCCCGGAGGCGAATGATTATTTTTAGGTCTATAGATGTGCAATATTATTTATTTATACTCTTTGAAACTAACGTTTAGTTCTATGAAATTTACGTGTTTAAATTTTAGCATTTGTTGCTTATAAAAGTGCCAATTTTAAAGAGTTTACCAAACACAGCTTAGAGGCAATAATTATAACGCAGCGTGGTGCAGGCCCGTATTTAAGAGGTAGGTTTTTAAAGATAAAAACCCCTTTCAAAATTTTTCATAATTAGGTGCAAAAAATGCTTTTTATTATACTTTTTTCATTGAAAAAAATTATCATTACGATTTTATTATGTGTTTATTTTTCAATTCCATTTCAAAAATGAAATAATTATTGAAGAATTGTACAAAGTTAGTGCTTTATCAGCAAAAGATTTATTTTAATTTTAGTTACTGAAAATATCCTTTCTCAGAAAACAATTCAGCATATTCCTTTAAATTTGAATACTTGATGCTAACAAAAACATCAGAATTCTTAATGTTTGAAAGTACTAAACTCTATATTCAACATTTCTTCTGTCAAAAATATGAATTTAAGAAATATTACCTCAAGTGTGTGAGTGCACGCATTTATGTTTTTTAGTTGCTAAAAATACTTTGAATATTTAATAGGGTGAAATATATACACATCATATTTCTTTCTTTCATTTAATAGATACGTCCTTTTTTACATTTTTTCACGTTGATACTCTCAAAGTAGCGTCCTTTGATTAAAATGATCTATTGTAACAAAAACCAATAGAATATACAATGAAATAAAATATTATTGATCATATACATTTCATGGGGAATGTATTTGGTAAAACCCTTCCCGAAACAAAAGTCTAGTTATACGGCCCTGAGCGTGGGTACAGCAACATCCATTTTAAATGGAACTACAAATCTTACGAAACAGCATAGCAACACCATAACTTCGATTTTTATTCCATCGTCACTAACGTTTAACTTTATTGAACAGATGTACATCGTTTTTAGGATTGAATTCGGGATTTTAAAACCATTAAAAAGTAATCCTTCACCGAAAAAAAATAATTCACTGATCCCCCCCTCTCTCAATCTCTGCTCGAAAACATCGTTATCAACTAAACTGATAAGCAGATATAAAACCATTTAGAAATATTAATGATAGCAAAATATTTTGAGGAAGATGGCTTTATGAAATGCCTCGCTTCAATGCAGAGTGGTTATGCGCTTTTGCTGGCGTCGACACGATCATGGAAACATAAATCATCGAGGGTTTGTTTCTCGAAAATAATCCGTCGTTTCGTATCTTAATCGATGTCATGGGTGGTGAGCTAGAAACTGCATTTGAATGTAATGACTGGGTAATAGAGACGTTGTGTTTTGAAATCTGCAAGTATAGGATTATGCAGTGGCGTACCTAGCATGGGTGATACCTGGGGCCAAGGGCGCCCATATGCAAAATTGTAAGGGGAGGCTCAGACATTTTCCCCATGGTTTAACTAGGTATTTTCCCCATGGAAACCGATTTCAGAAAAAATTAGTCATTAAAATTTGAAATTTTTAATAACTTATTTATTAATGACTGGAAAAGAAATGTTTTTTACATTTTTAAAAAGAAAAAAGTACTAAAAGCAAGGAAGTTCTAATTTCGAAAGGGGGGCTCGAGCCCCCTCTTGCCCCCTATATGGGCGCCCATGCCTGGGGCTGTAATTTGTAGTGTCATCCCCCCTACAATCGCAAAAGAAAAAAAATAAATTTTATGTAAACATGAAATTCATACAATTTTCAGAAAAACGACATATGCTTCATAACGAAATTATAAGTTGGCAAATGTAAAAAAAAGAAAGAAAATTGGAGTGTCCGGGGGTTAACCCCCCGGAAAATTTTTAAATTTCTAGTCTTAAAAATGCATCTTAACTTCATATTTTTCAAAAACTTGTATCTCCACTTTGGATGTCATCCCCAGACGGGTGACACCTGGGGAGGACTGCCCCCCCCCCCCGCCCCAACCCCCGTAGCAACGCCACTGGATTATGCAAAAGTTTTTATTTTTTTTAGATTTGATTGCAAATGCAGGCAGGAAGATAGTGTTAGTCTATCGTACCCCGGCAAGGAAAGTGATACAACTTATAAAACAGCATCGGAGAAAATCAAGGTTTTATGCAATTGTAGTTTTAAGTGATCTAGAC
This sequence comes from Uloborus diversus, assembly GCF_026930045.1. Classification (NCBI taxonomy): domain Eukaryota; kingdom Metazoa; phylum Arthropoda; class Arachnida; order Araneae; family Uloboridae; genus Uloborus; species Uloborus diversus. The sequence continues at coordinate 138,630,715 of NC_072734.1, read as the reverse complement.
TCAAATATTACAATACGTGTGAAAGTATTATGATGTGATGTTTACTTGTTAGTTTTTGTTGTCTAAATCAAAATTACAACCTTAAAGTTCAAAAAACTTTATAATGATTTGTCCTAATTGATTATATTGTTTTACCCCACCATCCACCAGTTATGTTAGATAACTTTTTGCTAGTTTAGTGGCAATAAAGAATATTTTACGAGGGCTATTCGGAAAGTAAGGAACGTTTTGGAGTTACGAAAAAAAAGTTTAAGAATTTTTTTTAATTTATATCTGAAAGAGTGATTAAAATTCTATTGTTCTATACAGACACCATATAATTTGAGATACTTATAGTGGCGAACAAGCTTTTCTTCTATTAACTTAGTTTCTTTAATCCATTCATGTTGTATATTTACCAAATATCTTTATAATCAAAACAGAAATGTTGACCTTTAATGACAGTTTCTAGATTACTTCTTATAACTCCCATTCCTAATTTTCACACACTTTATGGCTCAAAACCTTTGTTTTCTTTTTCTTTTCTTTTTTTTTTAACTTTGATTTATTTTCCTTTTTCCAATCTCTTTGTCTTAAATAAGTTTAAAAAAATGAAAAAAAAAAAGTCAAGTAAATATTTTATTACGAATGCGAAGTAAAAAGAATTTCTGAAAAGCAATGAATGTTCTCTAAATTAGCAAAGAACTGCTAATTACATGAAACATACTTTTTAACTTTTTGAGCTGATTTCTAAAAACAGCATATGTTTCTCTCATCTGATGTAATAGATATGTGAAAAATAAACAAAAACAAAGTAGCAGCACTTTTTAATTTAAACACACCCACACACACATTGCAGCTAATATATTTTTTTCCACAAATAAAATCTTTCATCGCTTTCAAATAGAAAAATAAAAGAATTAAAAATAAGAAGCCCATAAAAAATAAAATACATTTTTGTAAAAAAAGAAAAAAGATTGCTTTTTAAATTCTTTCCTCCGCAAAAAAATAAAATCCCTCCCCCCGGGATTTTATTTTCCCCCGTTGCCAAAAGTTTTAAAAAAATCATAAATAAATATACTATAGAGAATAAATAAAAATAATAAAATGTCTTCTTAAATAAATTTTTATCCTAAAAATAATAATAATAATAATAATAATTAAATAAATCTCGTCTGCACAGCTCTTTCTTTCGGTTAAAAGATAAAGGACTCCGAATTTTCTTTTATTTACAGTAGCCAAAAATAAAATAATAAATTAAAAATTTGGAATGAAAATAAAAACAAATCGGATCAACAGTAATTATTTCACAATAAGAACTTGGGCTACGGAATCGGAGCCGACGGCCTTAAAACTCAAGGAGTCGGAATCGGGAGTTGGTCATTTCCCCTACGGCTCCGCAGCCCTGGTAAAAACATTTGCGTTTTGAATTCATTTCCTGTTAATTCTGTTATATTCATCTCTAACTTGCGTCAATGTTAAGTCTACGAGATATGGTGCAGTAGACCCTCGTTTTACGCGGGGGTTATGTTCCACGGAAATGCCGCGTAAATTGAGACCTAATACTAGTATTAAAATAGGGGTTTGGATTCCGTAGACAACAAAATACTTCATTCCAGTGCTAATTGTATAATAAGTTTAATGCGTACTTACATCGACTTTTATGCACAACAGGCATAAAGAAAACATAAATTAATTTCGTGTTCTGTTTATAAAAAGGAACTGGCTATGATAGTCTTTTGGTAGTCATTAAGAATTTTTCTATGTAATTCTTTTTTACGAATTGCCGTAAGTGAGCGTAGTCCTCACCTATTTAAACAAGTGGTCTTGTATCTTTTGGTTATGTTGTCTGATGTTACGTGTTATGTTACATCAGGTGAAGGGAGCCGCTAGCCCTCATAATACTGGCTAGAACGAGCAATTGCCTCGTATCTTCATTCTCTTAAGTTTTAAATAAAAGTTTAGTTTTAAAATTAGTGTTGTTATTTGGAACCACCGATAAAGCTGCAATAACATTTTTTTATTATTTGAAGAGCATTAACGCATCCATGATCACTTGCGTCATTTCCATGATACAATCTGCCTTCACTAACAAATCAGAAAGATCATTTCTATTGTCAAGGAATGGCTCAAAATTTTCAATGTGAACGTTTTTGGTTGTGCGTCACCGACGTCTGTATCCTCGTTGCGTTTGGCTTCCTTTTTCACTCCTAAAAGCTCTTCTTCCAGTGAGTTCTGAACTGTGTGAGTTTAATAACTTTATTTCTGAAAAGAGCTCTCGAACGAGTCGCAAAAAATGTCTCAGTGGCCCCAAGCTCGATGATTAGCACGCAAAAATGCAGTTGATTACGCGTAATCTGCAATCTTTAGGAGTTTGGATTTTGAAAGAGGGGAAAATTTTACCTCTTTGCTTTGCTGCATCCGCTTAAAACCGAAACTCATCCGCGTAAAATAGAATAAAGGTGTCAAATCTTAAACCGCGTATAATCAAAACAGCGTAAAACGAGGGTCTACTGTATTTCAATTTTCATTAATAACCTTATTCTATTTCTTGAAATCAAAAATCGGGAATACATTCTGTTTTATTCCCCAAAACTTTGCTTTTCGGGTTGTTGTTAAGGTTAAAAAAATTTTAATTTTTCAAAACATACCTATAAAATATATTTTAAAAAAAATGTTCAAGAGCCCTTTACAAAAAATCTTATTTGCAGCAAATTCGCCTATAAATACGGGATTGATATTTGTCTTAAATTCCTCCATAGGCAGTAATGGTAAGTTTTTATGAACTGTTCGAAATTGAACGAAAAATTCTTGAAATCAGAAAGGGAAATGTAGGAATGGGGGGAGGTGGTCCTTGTCGTGATCTTTGGAACAAAAGAAATTTGTTCAAATCGGTCTGTTCACTCAAAAGTCATTGGGGGGTGGGGGGATAGACAGACGGGACACATTTCCCCCGTCTCAAAACCCTACTTTTAAAATTTTTAATTTTTAATAATTTATAAAAATTATTTTATTCCTGATTTATTTTTTTAGCGACATTTTAAAGATGCATTAAGCCTTCTCTTGTGCTTTCTTTTTTTTTTTTTAATCTTAATGGGAAGGTAAGCTAAGAACTAAAATCAGGGCTGTGAGGTTAAGGAAATTTTTTTACTGGTACGTATAAATATTATTGTAACGTAATTTATTAGTATTCGTTATGAGTTTCGAATATTTTGTTATGACTAATAAACAAAATGATAATAATATAATAATAATTACTGCCTTCATCCCAATTTTAGGAAACACCCTTATCATTATCATTATTTTCATCATCAATATTCTTATCATTATCATCCTCAACATTACAATTAATACTATTATTATTAATCATTAACATTATCATAAGTGTCCCCATAGTTTTTATCATCGTTATTATCATTAACACTATTATCGTTGTCTTCACTAACTTCATTCATTTTTATTCAAATCATTTTTAAGATAATCATTATCATTTTCAAGATTTTCATCACCAATCTTCAGTATTATCATAATCAGCATTCCTTATCAATCTCAACAGTGTCGTTTCTAGTATCATTGCTGTCATCATTATTATCATTCGTAGCTGCCAGCCCTACTGGTTTTTCCAGGATATTGCTAAATTTTGACTATTTCTTTTAATTGTGTATATCGTCACCTCAGAGCAAGAGTAAGGTATCTCAGTGTTATTCCTGGGATTAGATGTCTTACTGTTGCTCTAAGGCGACTATATGATGTGAGGAATATTTGATTGCACTAAGAAGGATAATAAAAAATCCTTATTTCCTAAGCAGCAATGAAAAATCCGTCGTAATCATTTACTACATTTTTTAATTTTCTACTGCATTTTTCCTTGTAGATGTTGGGAAGTATGTTTTCATTTCTTCAGAGTAATAATGATCCCCATTATCAGTAAAACTATTATCATTGTCTTCATCTTTCATTGCCATCATCATTCAGTCATTTCCAAGATTATCATAATGACAAATTTTATCCTCATTATTATCATTATCAGTTCAATCATCAGCAGTAAAAACATCATTACTATAATCATCATTGTCGAAATCATTATCATCCTTACCAATATTATTATTGTCATTGATATCATTATTATCAGTATCGTTTTAATTACTCTTATCGTTCCCAGCATTATCATCAGTATCATTGACATAATAATCATTAAATCATTATTCATATTGTCATTCTGTATTGTGATTCTGCACACCAAGCTGTTACATTTTTTCTCTGCTATTTTCTTTGAAACAAATGTTTTCAAGAAAAAAAAAACAATCATTAACATCACCATCGTTTTCACTAATATCATCATTATCAAACTCATCATTATTATCACTATCACAATCATAATCATTAAAATAGTCATTATTATCATTATAGTCATCATTATCATTATTATCAGTATTATCAACGTCATTAACATTGTCATCAGCATTATAAATATAATCATCATTGTCATAACTATTATCACTTTTGTCAATATCAATATCGTTATTATTATTACCAGCATCGTTTTAATCTTCATTATTATCCTTACCATCATAATCATCAGTATCAACATCATCATTATTACAATCATCAGCAATGTAAACAGAATTTTCATAATGATAATGACTATGATAATCTCATAAACGTCATTGCTATTATTACCATTACAATTTGTCAGCATTACCATAATCATTACTATCATTATCATCCTTATCAATCTCATTGTTATTTCCAATATCATTACTATCATTATTATCATCAATATTATCTTTTCTTTATAGTTATTATCAGCCCTATCATGAGTAACACTATTATCATATTTTTCATTATCATTCATTGTCATCATCATGCATCGGTTTTTAAGATTATCATAATGACAGTTAGCAATTTCATCCTCATTATTATCATTATAATAATCAGCAATACAAACGTCATTATCATAATCATCATTGCCATAATCATTATCATCCTTATCGGATATTGTTATTGTCCTTGACATCGCCATAATCAGTATCATTTTCATCACTCTTATTGTTACCGTCATTATCATTAGTGTTATCAACATAATGATCATTTTTAATATTGTCTTTGTAAAGTCATTCCATATAAAATCAACAAATATTTGTTGTTTGTAATCAACAAACAACAAAAGTTTTTTGCCGCACGATATTTGACTTGGATTACATACCAAGTTGTTGTTTATAAAATTTCATCAAAATTAAAATGGTGCTTCAGTGACCATTTGTGGATTTAATATGGAATGACCCTAAGAAAATAATCATTATCATCACCATTTTCAATATTATCATTGTTATCATCTATATCATTATTTTCAACGTTAGCATATTTATCACTCATTATTATCACTATCATAATCATCATCAATATAAAATTCATTATTATCATTATAACCGCCATTATCATTCTTATCGGTATTATCAACGTCATTAACATTATTGTCGTCGGCACTATAAACATCATTATCATAATCATTGTCATTCTTATCAATATCATTATTGTTATTATTGCTACCAGCATTGTTTTTAATCATCAACCTTGTAAACAGCATTATCATAATCATCATTATCACTGTCATTATCTTTATCATTCTTATCAATCTTACTGTCGTCATTATTATAATATAAATTGTTAAAATTATAAACAGGGTAATAATAATCATTACTATCATTATCATTCTTATTAATCTCATTATTTTCGTTTCTAGTTTTATTACTATCATCATTATTAACATTATCATCCTTTCTTCATCGTTATTATCTTCCCTACTATCATTAACAATAATATCAGTGTCGTCATCATCATCATCATTCATGTCCAAGGTCATCATAATGACAGTAATTTTTTCCTCATTATTATCATTTTATCTTCAGCAGTAAAAATATCATTCCCTTAACGATCACTGTCAAAATTATGAGTATCGTTTTCATCACTAGTTACATCATTATCTTCAGTATCATCAACATAATAATAGTTATTATTAATATTGCCATTAACGAGTCATTCCATATAAAATAAACAAATATTGTGCCACACTAATTTTGACTAGGAATCTGTACCCCCAAGCTGAAGCATTTTTCTCTGCTATTTCTCTGGAATAAATACTTCCAAAAAAAAAAAATTAAAATAACAGTTTAGGAGTACAGAATGATGGGACCTGTTACTTATAAAAGTTCATTAAAATCAAAAATGGTGCGTCGGTGCCCATTTGGTATATTTAATGTGGAATGACCCTAAGAAAATAATCATTGATATCATCATCATAGTCATCATCATTAAAATCGTCATTATTATCGTTATAGTCACATTATCATTTATTATCAAAATCATTAGCATTATTGTCATCAGCATTGTAAACATCATTACCCCAATTATCATTCTCATAACCAGTATCACCATTACTGATATCATTATCGTTATTATTACACTCCTGTTTGTGAAAATTGCAACACCATGAAGGAAGCATCATAGTTGAATGAAATTTATTACACAGTTGAGTGGTAATGGTACAAATAAATGATTACATTTTCAAACCAAACAAACAATAAAAAGAGATAGAAATTAGTATTTTGTGTGGCCACCATGCGCCGCAATAAGAGCTGCTACACGACTCGGCATGGAGTGAAACAAAGTTTGAATATCTGCCTGCAGAAGAGTATTCCGTATTGTTTGTATGCGCAACCAAACTTCGTCTGTCGAAGCAACAGGACGAGGATCACGAGCGAGCCGCTGCGCAACGAAATCCCACACTTGTTCAATCGGTGACATATCCGGGGAATATGCAGGCCAAGGAAGAAGCTGTACCTGCTGCGAATCAATGTAGGATTTGACAGTCCTGGTGACATGTGGACGGGCATTATCCTGCTGGATTACAGCCCCTGGCAATCCTTGCAGGAAAGGAATAGCTTGGGGCTGTAAAACTTCGTTTATGTACCGGGTACTGTTCAAATTGCCCACAATTCGTAGCAATTGAGATCGTTCATAATATGCTATGGCACCCCAGATCATAACTCCGGGTGTTCGTCCACTGTGGCGTTCGATAATGTACTCCGGAATGTGCCGTTCATCGGCGTAGCGCCTAACACGAATTCAGCCATCATGGTGCCACAAATTGAAGCGGGATTCGTCAGAAAAGACGAACTGCTGCCAATCAGCACGTCAGCTCCTATGCACATTGGCCTATTGTAGCTGCAGACGACGATGGTTTTGCGTGAGAGGAATCCTGTATAAAGGAATCCTTGCGCGCAGCCCACGCTGCAGCAGACGTCTCCGAATTGATGAAGCACAGAATGAAACACCTGTAGCAGTTGACCACTGTGCTGCCAATTATCTGAAAGAAGCTGTGCGGTCCGTCAGCGCCATACGCACCCGGTGTCTGTCATCGCGAGCTGACGTCACATGTCGGGGTTCACTCCCGGATTCCCGAGCTGTCCGTCCAATGCTTCCAAACACGCATGATTGTGCTGCTGTCACGCTGCACAAGAGCAGCTACTGAACGATAAGACAATCCAGCTTCACGAAGGCCGACGATTCTGCCCCGTTCAAACTCCGAAATTTACTCAAACTTCGCTTTCTTTCGTCGAATAGGCATAGTAAAGATTCAGTTAACGTTTACTCTAGCATGTAACCAGCGATAATCATACACGCCTCTCGCTACAGCCGTCTACTTATATTCGGTTCGATCCGCCGTTCAGAGGGCCTGCTCAGCATACGCATGTGCTACCGGTCTGCAATTCTGATCATGTGCATATCATGCCTTATTTTACATTTCCTGCAATTTTCAGCTCACTCGCGTAAGTCCTTCGTGGTGTTGCAATTTTCACAAACAGGAGTGTATTACCAGCATTGTATTAAACATCATAATTATCATCACCTTCCTTATCATCAGTATCATCATCTTTATAATATAATCACCAGAATTGTAAACAGCATTACAATCAGTATCATCATTATCGTCATCATCATTATTATCATCAGAATTGTAAACAGCATTACCATCATTATCATTGTCATATCATTATCATCCTTGTCAATCTTAATTTCGTCATTACTATCATAATTGGTGAACATAATCATTATTATCATTATCATCCTTATCATTTTCATTGTCATTTACATTATCATTACTCCCATCATTATTATTGCATACTTCAGTATAATTCATTGTCATCACCATGCATTCAAGATAATCATAATGACAGTTAGCAATTTTATCCTCATTATTATTATTACCATTACAATCATCAGCAATACAAACTTTACCATAGTCATCATTGTCATAATCATAATCCTTATCAATATCATTATTGTCATTTCCGTAGTTATTTTTAGTATCGATTTCATCACTCTTAAGTAACCACCACTGTAATCAGTATCATCAACAAAATAATCATTATTAATATTGTTATTATTGAGTCATTCCATATAAAATCAAAAAACGGAAATTTTTGTGACGCACCATTTTTGACTTGGAATCTGTACTCTAGAACTGTTATATTTTTTTCTCTGCTTTTTCTCTGAAATAAGTTTCCAAGAAAAAATATAACAGTTTGGAAATACAGAATAATGGTGTATATTACCTATAAAGTTTCCTCAAATTCGGAAATGGTGCGTCACTGCCCATTTGTTTATGTAATATGGAATGACCCTAACATAATAATCATTAACATCACCATTATTTTCAATAATATCATTGTTATCGCTAACATCATAATCTTTTTCTATGTTATGTTTTTCAAACTCATCATCATTATTATCACTTTCATAATCATCAATCAAATCGTAATTTTTATCATAATAGTCACTTATCAGTATTATCAACATCATTAGCATTATTGTCATCAGCATTATAAACATTCTTACCATAACCATCATTGTCATATCCATTATCACCCTTATCAATATTATCGATAATACTACTAGCATCGTTTTAATCATTATTATCGTTGATATCATTATCATCAGTATCATCATTGTAATCATCAGCATTGTTCATAGCATTATCATTATCATAATCAGTATCATTCTTATCACTCTCATTATCGTCATTACTATTATTCTCATTACAATTGAACAGCATCAGAAACATCAGAATAAAATCATTACTATCATTATCATCCTTATCAGTCTTATTGTTATTTCCATAATCATTACTAGCTCAGTATTATCATTAGATTTAATGTTGTCATCCTTTCTTCTTAGTCACTATCATCCCTATTATGAATAACACTTTATTATTATTTTCATCATCTATCACTGTCTTCATCATGCATTAATTTCCAAGATTAACATTATGACAATTAGTCATTTTATCCTCTATATAGTTATTATAATCATCAGCAGTGAAAACATTACCGTAATCGTCATTGTCATAATCATTATCATTCTTATCAATATATTTATTGTCATTGTCATCATTATTAGTATCGCTTTTGTCACTCTTTACTATCATCATGATCAGCATAATAATCAAGAATAATATTGTCATTAACGAGTCATTCCATAATAAATCATCAAATTTTCAGAAATTTTTGTGCCACATCCTTTTAGACTTGGATTCCGTAATCCCAAACTGTTATATTTTTCCCTCTGCCATTTCTTGGAATAAATTTTTTCAGGAAAATAATGTAACAGTTTAGAAGTACAGAATAATGGTGCATGTAACCTACAAAATTTCATCCAAATCAAAAATGGTGTGTCACTGATCATTTGTTGATTTAATATGAAATGATCCTAACTTAATAATCATTAACGTCACCATCATTTTCAATATTAATTATCATTATCACCACCTTTAATGTGAACATATTTATCAAAGTTATCATTTTTATCCCTGTCATAATCATCATCATTAAAATCTTCAATACTATCATTATTGCCAACGTCATTATCAACAGCATTATCATTAGCATTATGAACATCATTTTCATAATCATCATTGTCATGACCATTATCACCCTTATCGATATCGTTATTATCATTACCAGCATCGTTCTAAACATCATTATGCTTACCATCAATATCATAAAAATTATTATCGTCATTATCCTTATTAATATTGTCATTGACAGAATCATCATCATTTTCATTATCCATATCGTTTTCATCGTAAAAATTATCATTATTCTTATCAACCACCATCATCATTATAATCATCCTTTCATCAACATTATCATTGCAATCACCATTTTCATAAATATTATTATTCTTATATTATTTTCATCGTCTATAACGGTGCCAAGCTCACCGTCTAGTCTCTGTTATCATTTATATTATCATTTTCACTATTATTGCTGTTTTTATCATAATCATTGCTATCAATTTAGTCATTAACATTATAAACCTCATCGTAGTGGTCATTGTCTCCCGTATCATTACCAGCATAGTTTTCATCATCATTTTTTCTGTATCATTATTACCATCAACATTATTAGTATCATTTATCATTATTAATATTCATTGCTACATTCCTTATTTTCGTTTTCAATATTATCATTATCTTGATTTTCATCATAAACATTGCCATAATTGTTATCATCACCATTATCATAACAATCATTATTATATACATTGTCAGTCTTATCATTATAATTATCTTCTGCATTAGTATCGTTTTTATCATCTGTTATCATTATTAATGTTATCCTTTTCATCATCTTCATCATTATCATTAACCTTAATGTCAACGTAATCATCATTATCAATATCATTTTTTTTCGTTATCATTAAAGAAGAATGTTATCATTTCCTTTATTGTTACGATTACTACTATTACTTTTTTTAAATAATTATCATCAACATCATTCTTCTTATTGCCGTTATTCGGCAACGAAAATAATTGATTCAAATTTAAAGTGTCCACCATTTTTCGCCAACACGAAATTTCCCTCCCCCTTGTTTTTCTGTTTCAACCTTACCTTTTGATATATTTAGGGCGAGGAGGGGGAGGATTTTAAATGTCGGGGGAATTTGAAGAGCTTAATTTTGCACTAAAATAAGTTGAATTTGTTTCTGACAATTTCAAGTGTTTTCGATCATGTATCGCAGTTTTAAAACATATTTCTTTACCTACTTTCCTGTAAAAATAAAACAAAGAAAAGAAACATGATAGAAAACTTAATGCATCTTAAAAATATCAATAAAAAGAAAATCAATCAAAAATCACTAAAATAATTTTAAAAATAATTAAAAATTGGGAAAGCAGGATTTTAAGATGGGGAAAATGTGCGTCGGTCTCGGTGCCTCCTCTTATTCCCTCCTGACCCTCTCCCATTCCAAATAATTTCTGAGTGAACATGCCGATTCAAAAAAAAAAAAAAACATATTTTTTTTCCGAAAGATCTCTGCGACGACACCTCATTCCCACATTTCACTTTTTGATTTTAAGAAATTTTTCGTTCAATTTTGAACAGTTCAAAAAAACTTACCATTAGCGCTTACGGGAAACTTAAGACAAATATTAATCTCGTATTTATATAGAGGCGAGTTTGCTTCAAACAAGGTACTCAGAAAAAGCTCTTGGGGAAGTTGTATTTATTTGTATTTAGCTATTTTATGGGTACTTTTTGAACAATTCAAAAGTTTTAAACGTTAATGACAGCACGATAAAAAAATTATTATTATTATATTATTTCTTTCGGTACCAAAAAACTGCAATAATTGCGCAGATTCTCAATGTAATTCTCGTTTTTTGGTTCAAGAAATAGAAAAAGTTATTAATTAAAATTGAAATACCATATCTTGTAAACTTATTATTGACGCAAGCCGGAGAAAAATATGACAGGACCAAAATGAAAGAAATTTAAAGCTCAAATGTTTTTACCAATCCTGCGGAGTTGGTGGAAAAATGACTAACTTTCGACTTCGACTCCTTATTTCAGTGTGACCGATTCCGACTACGCAGCCATAGTAGAAATGCAGACTTGAAGGGAAAATGAAAGACCTCTACTCATGAAATTTTAAAGCCTTAACTCCCGACTCCTTACCCCAAAATCAATCCGACTCCAATTCAGCAGCCCTGGCTTTTACTGAGAGATGACTATGGAGATGATATGTTTTTGTTTGTACTCTAAAATTTTGTTTAAATAATTTTATTTTTGGCAGCTTGGTATCAAAGGAAATTTGGGGAACATTATTTTTTAACGTAAAGAATGAGCTATGCAGACGATTTTATTTTTGAAGAAAATTCTTTGGAAGGATATATTTTTCCTGAAGTACATTTAGTTTTATTTGTTTGCAACGGGAGAAAAATAAAATCCGAGGCGCTTTTCTTACCCGAAAAAAAGCGCAACGAACAATTAATCATGTTATCTTTTTTCTTTTATTTTCTTTCTCTCCCCCCCCCCCCTTGTTTGAGCGATCACGATTGCTTATTGTTTTTACTTGGCATTAAATGATGTCCTTTGCTTATATTTTTTATGCTTGTGCTAACTCCTCTGGTTCGCGGGGTCCTTCGCGAGCATATCCCTTCTTTTTGGTGGTGGCGTACGTGTCCTCTGGTACATGGGGCCTCCGCGAGCTTGTCCCTTCCCTGGGCGGTGGCGTCCATGTGCGTCGTAATCGAATTATTTATAAACGACCTTTTCGGCTTGACACAACCTTTTTTACGCGAAAACATTATCCATCACACTAACCAGCACTTAAAACCCAGCATTCACCCCCTGGCATTCCTTTTGAATTTTGGCAACTTTAATTCAAATTATAGTTGCGATAAAAGTCATTAGTAGAAACAAGAAACGCAACTAGTAGGGTGCTATCGCAATTCGTGATTGCGAAAAACATCATTTGAATTCAAGATCTAGTTCAAACTAGTTTTCTTTTTTTTTTTTTTTTTTTTGATAATGGTTTAAGATTTTTTTTGAATTGAAAATGACCTTCTTCGGCTCTGACTCCGACAGGGAATTTTTGAAGCCTTCGACTTCTTTACCCCAAAATGAGTTCAACTCCGCGAGCACTGATATGGTTGCGGAGAGGAGGGGAAATTATCGACTCCTAATCTGCAGCCCTGGTTTTTACTGTGAAATAATGATTGTTGATATGATTTGTTTTATTTTCCTTCTAAAGTATTAATTAATTCAATTTTTGACAACGAGAAATGAAAGATTTGGAGTCCTGTATATTTTAAGAGAGAGAGCTGTGCAGACGATTTTTTTCTTTATATTTTATTTATTTATTTATTTATTTATTTATTATTTATTAATTTATTTATTTTTTTGATGATAAAAAATTTTTAAGTGGACATTTTATATTTTTTTGTTTATTTTCTGAAGTATATTTCTTTATTTTTTCAATTTTTGGCAATGGAAGAAAAATAAAATCCGAGGCGCTTTATTTTTACCCGGAAGGAAGAACTTAACAAATGAGTATTTTTTAAATTTAATCATTTTGATAAATGTTTTTGTTGATAAATACTACTTGGATGAGCTTTATATATATCTTTTTGAAAATGATAAAAGCATTTTTTATGGAAAAAAATTTATTAATTGCATTGTTTAAAAGGTGTTACAACTTCATTTGCTCGTTTATTTATTTTTTACGAATCAAATAGATGAGAGAGGTATATTTTGTTTTTAGAAATCTGCTTTAAATGGTAAAAAGGTATGTTTTACATAATTTGCAGTCTTGGTCAATTAAGAGGTATTGATTAGATACTAAAAAGTTGATGTTGGTATAAGGAAAAGTAGGCTCGTTTAGTTCTGAGCGGAACTTCTTGTTTGTATATATTTTTGGAACGTTCCTTTTTTGGTTTCAAATTTATAAATTCTATATAATTTATTACTCCATGTTTCTGTAAGTTATCGTTTTGAATAAACTGCAGACTTGCAAACCTTTACCTGTCCACGACAGCGTAAGCAATGTTGTATCAGGAGTCAAATTATTAATTATGCATTTATAATGACTTGTACTTGCATATACTTGTTAATATCTAGCATTGTTTAATATCTTTAACATTTATTTTAACCAAATTCCCTCATTAGTTTTTTATGGCTAGCAAAACTCTAATTTCCACAGCTCTAATTCCACTACTTATAAATATTTATGATCTCTTAGATACAATTATCCATTATGAATAATTTTGGTTGCTAGAAAAAATTTATACTTCTTCTAAAATACCAAATGGAATTTTCTCAACATTAAGGAGAAATAAAAATTACCCTGACGTATTCTTATAACATTTTGAAATCTTCATCCATTAAAAACTAAACTAAAAAAAATAATATTCTCATCAAGTCATGTATTGAAATTGTTTTGTGCATTAATAAAGAACAATCCAAAGATTAAAAACGCATTATATGATCGATAATGCCCGATCTCGTCGAACATTTTCAGACATCGTTTAAAGACCAATATTAATGAAATCAGCAGCATAAAAAAGTGCATAAATATCTTAATCCTCTGAGAAAAAAACTCATAAACACTATCTTCATACCCCAACTAGAATCTTTGCTTTTGTCATAACACATCGTTCAAGTTATTATTCCACCTCTTATTTTCTCACACTAAGTAATTCTTTGGTTTCCCTAGGGGGGCACTAGAGACGCATTTTCCCGCGTATAATGGGATCTCTTTACTGGTACAAGAACACTTGTTGAGTCATGCCTCATAAAGCAGCGTTTAAATGCCAATAACTTTATTCCGAGAAGTTCCATTATGATTAAGCAGAAGACTATTTCAAAGAGAAAAGGCTAAAGACATTTGGTAACGGAAAGACAGAGTAAATAAAGTTAATTGTATGGCTAAAGAGTTGCTGATACGTTTAATGGTTTTGATTTGAGTCATAGTCTGTTTTTTTAAAAGCCAGTTCTTACATATATGCTAAAGATTTATCGTACAATATTGTGAATAAAGTTTAGGACATTAAGATAGCACTTTTGCTCTTTGCCGCATCACAGACCTAGAGTCACAACAATTATCCTGGTACAGTATCATTAGTTTTCTTTGGGCGGGACGATATAGTATTTAATTCCTTTTCCCATGCATTATTTTCGATGTTGTTGACGTTTTTCTCAAAATGAGTTTTCATAAGACAGTAAACGTAACTTTTTTAACAAAAAAAAAAAAAAAAGAAAAGAAATACAGATCCCCACCCCCTATCGATGAGACACATGGCACTAAAAATATTTAGGAAAAATAGAGCAAAGAACAAAAGTCATTGACATCAGTGTCAAATTTCTTGGTGATTATCGAGAAAAGCGACCATTTTCCCAACTATCATCCCCCCCCCCCCGAGGTAAGCGCTTATAGTGCCGTTTGCTTGTCTAAAAATAAGAATGAAAAGCATATTAAATGCCTTTTACTGACTACAGATTTTAATCAATCTCCTCCCCCCCCCCCCAAAAAAAAAAATCTACTAATGATGAATGAAAAGTGTCTGTTAAACTAAGTCTCTACCGGCAACTGTAGAGTAAACAAAAATTTGGATCTTCAAGTCTGAGTTAAGGTCTACGAAATGTGTCCAAAATACAATCGAACCTCCATATATCGAACTATATATCGAAATCCCAGCAGATTTCTATGTTCATTACATAAGAAAATTGTTTCTATATATCGAAAAAATCTCTATATATCGAAATTTTTTTCGAGAAATTCGTAGATTTTTTTTCTACTTTAGACTGTTTGTCTCATGAAAAATGAAGGTTAGGGGGGAAAATTATGTTCACTAAAGGTTGCTACGAAACTCATAAGGAATCTGGGGTTGAGGGATGTGTAGATAGGTCATCGTTCCGTTCTGGAGTTCTTAAATTCCCTAACGTTTATTTCAAATATCTTAGTTGTAACCAGTAACATTGTAAAATCAGTTTCAAATTCTCCCTTTTGTCTGTTGATTATCATTTCTAGTCTTTTTAGCTGCAGTAAAAATCATTGATTGATTTTTTTACTTTTCTTTCGAATACATTGTCAAAACGAAAATCTCCTAATGTTGCGAATCAAGTTGAATTGAAGAAGAATGAAGATGTATGAAGGCGCAAAAATGTAATTTCTGTTATTTTTTTAATTACTAACTTTTATTTAATCCGATGCTTGTATCAATTAGAAATTGGTTTTTATACACGTAAATTAGCTTTAAATTTAATGTTTTAGGAGACTTTTAAGATAAAATAAGATCGTTTCTATGTATCGAAATTTCTATATATCGAATTATTTTCCAACAATTTGCTACTTCGATATATGGAGGTCCGACTCATAGACTAATAATAAGAGTAGACCGAGCTATGGCAACCCTTTTGTTGCTCATAAACCAAACCATGTGACTGGTGGATATCCTAGCAACAGCGGGCGTTAATCGTAGCAGACGATCAACGCCAGCGCGAAATAAAATAAATAGAATTGATGGAACACGGAAGAATGATCTTTTATGGAGTCCGATTTGTAAATTTGTTATTCTAAGTTGTAAATATTTTGTTAATATAGTGAGTTTTTCGTTTAGATAGCATTGTGCATTTTCTTTAGTCAATTTCAATAACTCTCAAAGCAATAAAAGATGCAAGCGACCAAGAAGAATCAGCAAACGGTAAGATTTTTACCTACAGTTTCAATTTAAAATACCGATTAGTACATTTTTGCGTTAACGCAAAACGTTTACGCCATTTCGTTCACGCCAACGCTGACAGCTCCAAATGAAATAAAAGTTACCGAAAACTGATCAAAAACTATTACTAATGTCAAAATAATGCATAACTAAAAGAAAAATAGTTCAATCTCTGCACCTGGAAGTTTTTTTTAATGAAAACACATTGTCTTAAAATACATGTCGAGTGCCAAACTATAGATAATGCTGCCATCTAGCAACCATGCTGCCAAAGTCTTCGCCAAGCCCTTCCACTAGTCACATGATACATCAATGAACCAATTTTCTTTATCAGCAAGAATGAGAAAGCTCGGTCTACTCTTATTATTAGTCTATGGTCCGACTGTAGTTAAAGTTTTGCGAAATTTGTCCCAACTAATTGTCCAGCATTTCACTGCATAACAAGCAGCGGTTGAAAACTTAAAACGTCTCTCCGCAAGAGAGCCTAATAAAGCATGAATGCTCTGAGTCGCCTAATTCTTAAATCGGATTCTAGTCGCTTTTCTGATAGCTATGAAACACAATACATAACACAGACTACGAATCGTGGGAGTAGCTCCATCCACCTGCAGCTGCCCCTGAGATGCTTTCTTATTTAACTGATGACCGGCGGTCATTCTGCGCGATGACCACTTCGCTTGATGGATGCCTCGAGGAAAGGCGTGAGTAGCCACGGAAGGAAGTGACAAAGGGCTCTAATATCGGAGCCGAAAGAAGACCTCCGTTATGTCGGCGAAACACGAATCTCATGATGAGGAGTCATTGATTCAGTGGGGAAAGGTGTCAGACGGGGATCGAGGAAGTGTAACTTCCGAAGGATTCGATCCGAATTTTCTTCTCTTCGCTAGATGGATATGTGTAAAGCATCGTCTCTATTTGGTACTGCTTTTTGCAATTTTATCTACTTTGTACCACAATATTCATGAACATAACAGTAAAAACGTGTATCTATACTTTGTTATTTTTAAGCAAGCACTTCCATTATTTTCACCTGTCTATTAATTTTCAAAACTCTTCTTACATATTTGTTTGCAGGCAGTGTTGTGTTTTTATTCGTATATCTCTCAATTTTCAATGTAAATTTAATTTATGTTTACGTATGATTTCATAGTTTTGTAAATCAGATATTTTTAGTGCCTTTTTTTTTTGAGCAATCACGATTGCTTATTGTTCTCACTTGACTGTTTTTGACGTCCTATCATTTTATTTTCCCACCGCCACCCTCCGCACCATCACCGTCGATCGGCTTCTCACGATGCTGCTCCTATAGCGAAAGCCGTCTCCAGGTTGAATCCGTGTCCTATACACACGCACATACATACAAAATTATACGCATACCTACACACACGCATGCATACAGACACCTACACACACACACACGCATACATACAGACACCTACACACACATACACACAATTACCCACACATTCATGCCTGCACACAGACACAAACACATATGCCTATACACATACACATACCCCCTACACACATACACATACCCCCTACACACAAACACATACCCCCTACACACAAACACACATACCCCCCCCCCTACACACACAATCACACACGCCTACATACCTCATGATTGCGAGAAACATAATTTGAATTCAAGATGTCAAAATTCAAATTATTATTATTATTTTTTTTTTTTTTTAATTTCTGAATCAATTATTTGAGAGAGAGAGACTTCTCCTCCGAATGGTTTCAAGAGCTGCTCGGTTTAGGTGGGAGATTTAAAATAAATAACATTTATTTTAAATTTTGAAAACATCATCGAAAAAAAAATCTTGGAACATAATTGATTACAAATTTCTGAAGAATAAATTGAGGAAAGCATAGATATAAATTTCACATAACACAAATTTAATATACAAATGATGACGCCTCACAAAAACTGAGAACTTGCAAAGATTGATTTATTACAAAATGAAATTAAGGTTCTTTAACAGATTAGAAATAAAGAATAAACAGACTTGATTATATATAACAAATAAATTAACAATTAAATAATCAATATCGGTAATTAGTTATAATCAGTTGAATTGATAATATGAGGTTGCATATGCGTATAGATGATGGATAAGCTAAAAAAATACCTCCTCAATCTGGACTAAGCAAAACCACAAGCATATCCCCCACCGCTCGCTTACGGCATTATGATACTACAGTTCTACGTAGAAGTCTGGTCAGTCAGTCTGGTCTACTAGTCAGTCTGGAATGGCCATATGCGATCTGAAGTTAACCTCATGAAAGCGCAAATTGCCTTTACAATGATTGCTAAAATTAATTCGGAGCATCGAATGTTCAAAATCAATTTTGCTGAATTAATTTCAAGTGTGCTGAATTCATTTTAGTTACAAGTGTGAAGGTAACCTCAATTTTTTTTCTACTTCAGACGGATGACCACTAATGAGAGTAACACTACGTTAAGCGAGCTGTTTTGTTTACAGTCGTGCTTGAAGTTCTGCATTGTCTTGCGGTGGTAAATAATAGTTGATATACTACAGAGCATATCAGGAAGCAAGGGAATAGTTCAATTCTGAAAATAATAACCCTCGTTTTACGCTCGCATGCAGTAAGGATTTGAAGGGGAGGAAAATGATAAAAGAAATTTTTGTTCTTAATTTATAAGAAAGAAAATTATTGTTACCCTTGTTTGGAGTTACTTTACGTATTACATACCTAGAATTTGTGATCAATCGAGAAAAAAAAAAGGATTCCACGGGTTGTAGGGGAGGGGGTCCCTCCCATGTGTGCGCCACTGTCAAGGCGTAGTTTATCTAAGTTAGCTGAAAGATCATACTTTGGAATATCATACGTTCGCTATAACTGTGTTGTACACCTGCTTTTAAAAAAGTCTTTTGGCAGCATTTGGTGACTTTTCGAACCTTATGGGTCATCACTGTCATGTAACCATCAAGGTCATGTGACATTCGTGATGATGTCATCCATCCAACAGCCAATCAGAGGACCTTTTGGTGAATGTAGATACTTGCACACATACATATTGTCAGAATTTAATAGTATGGATTTTGATTTGTACTGTGCTTAAAAGGTGATCAATTACTTGTGAATACTGTCCAATTACTGGCGAAACTCCTCTCCTAATTGACATAGAAAATAATTTGAAAAATATTAAAATAAAACGGAAAAAATATTAATTGTTGATTCTGATCATTTTACAGACACATAGAAAAATTTTGAATTTTTTAATTGCTATTCTTCCTGTGAAACAAAATATAACTTTTAGAAACTAGTAGATGGTCAATTACTGACGGACCACCCTATATTCCACCGAAATTCATGTCATAAATGATTTCGCTAATGGTCAATAAACTCCTCTCCCGTTTAAACTGCATGGACAATTTTCTCATCTACTCAGTCGACGGCGCGCATCCTTTTCAGTGAGTAATGATATTCGAACCTTACGTTTTAAACTTCAATTCGCGTGTTAAAAATTTATTTTTCTTCTGCCAAGAGACCCATCGATTACGATGTAAACCCTAGAGCCAACCAAAGCGTTTCAACGCTCGCAAAAATATTTAATTCAACCAGAGGCAAGAAATAATTTATGATGTTTCTTCTCTTCGCAACATCTTCCATATATGAAGATATCGTCAAGTAGGGCTTGAATGGACTGTTTTGGAATGGTTACTTACACATGCATATCTTCAAATAATCCTCATTACGTATGCATTCTGCGGCTTATTTGAGGTTGTTCTAATATTAGAATCACATGGAGAAGAAACCCTCACGTGACGGGTTCTCTTTCTTAAATGCAAATGTTCATTCGAATATATTTTGTTTCAAGGGAGTGGGTAAGTGGATCCAACACGAGGATTTTCGGTTGGATTGGTTGGAAAATAGATTTCTGGATTGGTGTGTTTAATATAAATGATGGAATGAATATTTAATGCTATTCTTCTGAAATGATAGGAAAAATTTAGAATTTCCTTTTTTTATACATACGTATATTCAGGGACTGATTTACGGTAGGGCATTCGGGGCCCGGCCCGGAGCACCAAAGGAAAGGGGGCACCAAATTTCTGTCATCAATTTTTTTAGGGACCAGTGTTCGGGGCCTCTAACTAAAGGAAACAAAAAAATTTTGTCATTAGACAATTTTTTTTTATTAAATGAAAGCATATTAGCTAATTGTTGTGGAGAACGATCATTTTCGCGATTTAAAAGAATTAAGTGTCCTTTACGTACTCTCATTTCTGATGGTAAATTATCTTTATTAGCTCTGTTATCAATAGAAGGAAGTTTGACCTAAAACTTGATTATGAGGACATTATAGATGAATTTACAACAAGAAAACAAAGGAGAAAATATATAAGGAATCTTCGATGCGCGGAAAGCACATTATGATTTACCTTTATCATTTGCATCACAGTTTTTCCATCTACGGCTGTAAAAAAAATTCTAACATGAAAACCATAAAATTATTTTAGATTTATATTAAATGATTTCTTTGTAAAACATCTTAATTATTAACTTTTTTCGTATGAAATCGATATTTTAAATTTTTCTTTCTATCAAAATAATATCCAACACTTACCTTCATATTTTTTGTGTGGGGGGGGGGCACCATATCTGTCAGTGCCCGGGGCACCCAGGTGTGTGAGCAAGACTCACACATTAAGGGGTAAACTCCGAGCTGGGCTGACGCCCAGTACGGGGACCTTCCCCGGCGCAATAAGCACCAAGACCGTCCGTGGCTTAGATGACTACCGACAGTCGCATTCAGCCGTGCGGGGGGCCCGCTACGCGGACCCCCCGGACGGTGGAACCTAAGGCTTCCAGCTAAGTGGTGGGGTGTGTGCGGAGAAAAGACTTTTGTTTCGGGGACGGCTTTAACAAGTACATTTCTTGTGAAATCTTATATGATCAATAAAATTTGATTTCATTCGTATATTCTCTTGATTTTCATTAAAATCGTTTATTTAAGGGGGGGGGCTACTTTAAAGACATTAGCACGAGCAAATGTGAAAGGTGACGCGTATGTGAAATGAAGAAAAAAAAATGAACGAGCACTGTAACGGCACCAGTAACTGACAAGGGTTCAGTAAAAAACAGTCGTAAGTTTGGACTTAAATAACAAGATTTTTAGACGGGTAAAACTGATGTTGCTGTGACGCATGAATACGGTGCAACCATCTAGTATTATCAGAGTGAATTTCATGAGCCAGTTGAATTTATAAGGCAGTGGTGGAAGGATATGAACAGGTACCATAAGGTCTGTAGGTGTTTCATGTTCATTTGAATTTAATGATGTTTCTGATCTAAAAATAAAAAACTTTTGTACATTTTGAAGAGAAAAGGGAAATTCTCCATTACTCATCTTTTCCTCATCTTATCTGCTGCTGGGTGTCATCAGAATTTTTGGTGTTTGTTACTGGGGGGTCGGACCTTTTTTTTGAAATTGAGCAAATAAAAATAGAATTTACTAATTCAAAGGATCCAAAAGCAGCCAAAAGTTAGATGAGATGTATAGTTGCATGCGAGAAAAATAGTTTTAAAAGTCTAAATACATTAAAAGGCTCAGAAAATTGAGTTAACCTGAGAGCGATGTCTTAAGCATGTCTGTTACTGGTGCCGTCACTCTACACTACTCATACATTACTACTGTTAAATATTTGATGCCTGTTTAATAATTCAAAAGATTAGACACGTGTACTCATGTATGCTTGTACACATTCAAATTTACGCACCTTAAATTAATGTTTTCGACACCTTTAAGGAGTTTGGTACTTTTAAATTCAAAGAATTTGAATGCTTTTGTTTGCGTTAGGCATTTAAAATTTGAAAGTCAAAACACTAATTGTTTTGCAAGAAATGAGACTCGCAATAACTACAATAAAAATAAATACCGCAGTTAAAGTACTTAGATTATGCAATTCTTCAATTATAATAGTTTCATGTTTCAAATGAAGTTTAGAAAAATGAATAGCAAAAAATAAAATAGTAGTAATAAATTTTTCTGCCAAAAAACAAAAACAAAAAAGTGTATTGAAAATTATTTTTTGAAATAGTATTGAAAAATTTCGGAAGGGGTTTGAGCCCCAAAGACCTATCCCTTAAATACGACCCTGTATGATATGCATATGTAGTAAAGAGCTCGTCCAGAACTAAATGAGAATACTTCAACTTCACCAGTGGTTTTCCATACCTTTTAATATACTCGCGATTGTCAGTCACGATCCATAGTTTTCATAATTTTTGTCTTGCTCCATCTTGCCGTCATAAAATAATATAAGTAATAATGTATTTTGAGCTCATTTTGATTTTGAAGATGCACTGCTTCATTTGAAAATCTGCACTTAAGATATGGATATTTGCTTTTCACTCTAAATACAGCATAACTTCGATTTAACGATTCCCGATTTAACGATTTCCTCAATTTAATGATGCATTTCACTGGTCTGGATTTGACTACATTGAATGTCTATGCTCTTCGATTTAACGATATCCTTGATTTACCGATACATTTTTCCGTCCCATGACAATCGTTAAATCGGGGTTACACAATAGATTTCCACTACTTTTCTTAAATCGCATTTTAGTTCAATATTTTTGCTCACCCTCGTTTGGGGCTCAGTAAATCTGGAAGAGCCTCTTTGAGCTGAGAACGAAACACCTAATAAAAAAGCTACGTATATCTCTACACTAGTAGCTAAAATTGTTTTTCTCGATCGTGAGAAGTTTGCGTTCATGAAACTCGTAGCGTTTCATCAAACTTATCATAAAAAAACTTGTTTCTCACAGAAATTTTTCGGAATTTTCTTACAGTGCAGTTCATATGATTTTATTTTGGTATTTTTCACGAACGGCAGAGAATCATTTTACCAAACAATTTAAACAGTTGCTACAATCAGTGATCCGTCACGGCGCAGCCACCAAACTGAGGCTCCCACCAAATGCTCCGAGATTTCCCGAAATCCATCATCAAGCGGAGACCCAGGCAAAGGGTTAAATCTCATCCCCTTTTATCGCCGATCATTAGACGAACTTCCCCACCCCGAGAGATTGAGCCTGATGTGAATTGGACACGTGCTGCAAAACCCGTGTCGGCTCCATCCCCAGACCCTGAAAGTATATTTGACACCTCACGCAAAACACGGAACCTGCTGCAGAAATGATGGAGCATTACCCAGGGCCTTGTTATTTGGGTCTTAGGGGATCAACGACGAAGGCGCACAGATTGGAACATGATAGACGGGTGGAAAAATTCGCCATGTCGTTGGAAATAGCTGTGCTGATTCAGCTGGTGTGTGGGTATTAGGGACAGGAACCCTGATTTCTCGTTCCTCGACGATACGCGAAAAATATGACGTGCCCATGGTTTTGCTGATCTGCTGAAGATTCAGTGGTAAGTCTCATCTATAAAGGATGAGTACTGCAAAAGTCGAATTGAAATTGAGTTTTATCACTTTCCGAATACAACTTTGATGATAACATTATCTGAATCAACGATGACAAAACCGACTTGTGTCAAAGATGATATAAGAGTTGGTGCACTGGAAAAGGTGGCTAAAGAGAATCGAAATCAGTTTCATTACACACATTTTCAAGATAGACTGTATGAATGCTAAACAGTCAAGTAGAACTAAAAGAGACTTTTTTTTTTTTGTTACAGATTTAAAGGAATATGGTTAGGGCGAAAATGACAAGTAAAAACTTTAAAAAGAATACTACGGGCAAAACCGTGCGGGTACCGCTAGTATTTAATAAGTTAACTATTACATGAAACACGAGTAACTGAAAATAAGTGCAGAAGATAACAAGGTATTTAACGTCAAGTTTATGAAATAAAAGAAAGTATAAACTGTTTTGCATGAAATTCCAGCTGAATAAGTTAATTGCTGCCTAAAACAAGAAATGGAAGAAGCTGCTTATACAATTTAAATAAGCTGTTAAGACCAGTTGTGACTTTGACTGAAACTTCAGGATACAGGATATGCGTCCAGGATAATTTTTGTAGCCCGTAAACGGAAGATATTAACTGCAATTGGCAATTAGGCAATTTAGAATGAACTCCTTCCCTCTTGAATTCATTGAAAATTTGTGCGGCCAACCTTCAACCACGCGTACAACCAAAGAAAAAAGAATTGAAACTTACGCGGTTGGATGCTTTTCAAACTGGTGTTGTGTAAAGCTCTTCTACAAAAAGTACGAAACGAAAAAAGAAAAATTAAAGATGATAAACGAAAGCACTTAGTTAAAGTTTGCAATTTATTGTTGAATTTAGCCTTTTGTCCTTTGTACAAGGTACATATATATACATGTTGTCTAAATATACATCTTATTAATAAATAAATTATTTTAACGCGTGAATTTAAATCTTATAAAATGTAGTAAGAAATGGAATTAAATGTTTTTTATGTTTTTGCTCTCGTCAACGAAAAAATGTTTCACAAATAAAAATCAAGCTTATGAAGATTTTAACTATATAGTAAAAGTGCTTTTTTCCAACTATCAAGGATCTGAACATCGTGTACATTTTCTGAAGTACACTAGTGGAATAGTGGATATGACTAGCGGCGGACGTCAAAAGGTTGAAATTAAAGATAGTATACTTGCGGTATGGTAAATATGTGGGGGGAAAAAGGGCAATAACTCTCACTAAAGAAAAAGCGTGAATAACTAATTCAATTTACAGAAAAAAAAAATCAAATCTTTAGTAAAAAATAACTCTTGAAACTTAAGG
This sequence comes from Uloborus diversus, assembly GCF_026930045.1. Classification (NCBI taxonomy): domain Eukaryota; kingdom Metazoa; phylum Arthropoda; class Arachnida; order Araneae; family Uloboridae; genus Uloborus; species Uloborus diversus. The sequence continues at coordinate 138,605,420 of NC_072734.1, read as the reverse complement.
AACATTTTGAAATCAACAAATTAGTATAAGAGGTTTGGAACATTTTTTCATCACATATTTAATTACATCATTGTGGAGGGTTATACGCTCAAAGTTTGGACACAGCACTTAAGTACGACAAAAGTCATATGTGTAGTTGTGAGCTGTTCACACCCGTCAATATGAGTGTAATATGTATATTATGTAAATTATGTGTATTATGTAAGTAACATAAGAATAATATATAATTCTTATGTTATTTGCATAATGATCATTTGTTTCAAACTTTATTCAACGCTTTATTATTGTAACTTTCTGTTTCGGCACATGTAAAAATATTTCTCCAGCAGAATTCTCGCTCGGAAACAACTGAATAAATTCTGCACAAAAAAAATAAAATAAAAAACAACTAAACTCGAAATCGACGGTATTCCATAACGAAAGGAGAGGCTGATTACAAAAGATCGGAAATGGCAGAGGCCGGTGATAGCCACTTGTGTAATCAGCGACGACGCATCGTTCAAAACGGTCTCGCAAAAACTGGATGCCCTTAGGCTAAAATGGCATGAAAAGCAAAAGTTGGAAATTGACTGAGAAGGCTAATATGGGCTGTGAGAGCCGTTGTAAATAAATACAGGGCTCTTGTTCCGTTTATCCGCTCTCTTAGTAGCGGATAATGAAGGCTGCGGATAACAAGGTGTCGCCTGTCTCGGTGCACATGATCTTCGAGGCCTGGAGTTCCCTCTTTGGCGAGTTATCTCTTGTACTTGATCAAATTCGAAACGCTGGTTGCCCATCGATGTTGCGTCTGTGATATACAGATGCACTTGAATTTTAAAATTCCAGCAGTTAAAAATTTGTTTTGGAATCTGTTTTGCTCTCAGCTTTGAAATATTGAGGGAAGTGAGAGCAACTATGACAAACAGGAGTGCTACTTTACATGAAATACAAAACTGAAATTGTTGAAAACTTTCTGTAGAATCTCCCTCGCTCTCAGCATCGGAATAATGTGTGGAGGAGAAATTTTGGTACAAAAAATAGTATTGAATTGTATGAATTACAAAATTCCAACAATTAAAAGTTTTCTTTGGTCACTCTCTCTCTCAGCATTGGAATTATGTTTGGAAATGAAATAAACTGCGCAACAAATTGGAATGTAACTTCACAAGAATTCCAACAGTTAAAAGTTTGCTGTAGAATACTGTGGCGGGAAGGTAAAGCACACTATCTGCAGAAATTAGATTTTGAGATATGAGGATATGACGCTCTTTTTAACGTCTATATCTATTTAAAGAAGACTTTTCACGATCCCGGACACTTCACTACATAGTTTTTGAGAACTGTATTTGAAGAAGTGCGTTTTGGATTTCATACTATAGCAACAGTAAAACGTTGGAATTTGGTAGGGCTTCATTTTCAGCGGAAACCAAGTTTGTAAGCTTTCGCAATAAATAACAATAGAGGACAAAAATGCAAAATAAATGAAAAATTAAAATGTTGCAGATACTGCCCTTTTCCCCCTTTCCACGGTAGAATCTCTCTCTCTTTGAATCGGAACAGTTTTGAGAAAATATGTTACGAAAAGGAATGTAACTTACATGAGTTTGAAAAACATCAACCTTTAAAAGTTTGTGACAGGGCTCTCCACCCTACGGCCCTATGGCTAAATCCGGCCTGTGAGCATATTTTTCTCGGACACGCGGGAAGCTTGCAAACTGAAAGTATTTTTTTTTTTTTTTCAACAAATTTGATAATGCAATTTTTTTTAAAACCATTTTAAAAGGAAACTAAGCCCAGAAATTCTCGAAAATCACTACTAAACATGATCGTAGCCAGAAGGGGGGGGGGGCAACTGTGTCTCCCTAAAAGAGAGTCTTAACTTTCACTTTCCTCCATAAAGTCATCAAAGATAATTTAAAATAGCATTTTTGAGACTTTCATTTCAAAAAAATTCTGGAGGATTGTCGTTTTTTTCTTCATTTGATCAAAAATATCCTTAAATGGTGTTTTGGTGATTTTAATTGCAAACGATTTGCGGGGAGAAACTCCGAAGAGCCCTTTCCAAACGTCTCAACATAAATAGCTTAAAATTGTGTTTTTTAAACTTCAATATCAAACAATTTCTGGAACAGGTCATGAATTTTAAATATATTTCTGGGACTTAAATTCCCAAAAAGTTTTTTAAGAGTGGATCTGAACCTTTCTCATATTCTTAATATCACAAATCACCAAAGATAATCCAAAATTCCGTTTTCAAAACTAATTTGTAAGGACAAAAAATCTTTGACTTTACCGAAGGTAACTTCATTGCTTTAATTTTTTGAAAAATAATTTTAGGGAGATAATTGAAGGCTCTCTTTCCCTTAATTTGACTACAAGTGCCTGAAAATGCGAATTTTGAAAATTTCTTCTGAGGTTGACGTTTAAACTTGTCCTTCGACCATCTCTAACACAACCAAAAATTGACTAAAACTGCATTTTTACGACTTCAATTTGGAAAAATTTCCGGGGGATAGAGCTTGATCTCCTCATCTCCTATGCTTATTCAAAGGCAGCATAAAACGACTTAGGAATTATAACTTTTAGTATCTATCTTTTCTTCAAAGCAAATACATATTATAAAATCACTCATTTCTTTTTTACAAAATAAACTTAAATATAAGAAATTGAGGCAAGATGGGTAAGGGCGCTGCATCGAGTTATTTACCAATTTATTCATTCATTCACTTAATTATTCATTCGTTTGATGAAAAATGTTTTTGTTCATTAAATAGGAAATATTTTATTAGAAAACAATTTTATTTTTGATTTAACAAATGTGTGGAGCTTTTTTTTTTCTTTGAAAATATAAATTTACTGCCAAAAACGAAAAAGAATATTTCAATAATACATTGCTCTTTTTTGCTATTGCCGAAATTTTTAAAACAAATTTTCAATTTGAAAGATGTAAGTAATCTTGCTCCACATTCCCTAACCTCTTTAATGCAAATTACGATGCATTTTGTGCCTCGAAATAAAACAATTTTCAGACATGAAATTCAAAGCCGTTATCCAACCTCGAGATAATCAATCCAATATTGCCAAATTATTCGCCGTGCAGTCGTAATTTGATGCTGCTCAGAGAGTAGTTTTGGTTCTTAAAAACAATAGCGCAAAATACGCTCTAATTTTCAGTTTCTAGTTAAGAAATAAGCATTGACACTATGATTTATGCGATAAAACAAAATTTTAACGGATAAAATCCTTTTGTTAACCAAATTTAGTCCAAACAACTCTATTATTTCACTCACAAGTGATAGTTTACTACTATTATTTATTTCCACCTAGATGTACTCAACCAAAGCCCCAGCAAAGACAAATGAAGATTGATCAAACAATTTGCTTGTTCTAAACATGAACATCAATCATTTTTTTCTCTTTTTAGCAGTGAATAAATAACAGGGAACGCAGCTATTATATACGCAAGCGTGCAACACGTCATTCGACTTAAGAACACTTTCAGAATAATTGACGATGCGTCTTCTTTTTAAAACATTTTCTACTACTGAATCCTTAAAATTTTAACCATTTTATTTCGATACGTCATGGTATTCGACAAGTCACGTTACTCTCTTTATTCGGAGTTTTTTTAACAGAACATAATTAAAACAAATTTCGAAAATTAATGTCAACGAGTTAATTAGTATCAAAGTTTCGAGCAATTTCTATTTTCTAATTGACTAACTAACTGAATTTATGCCAATTTGTTGCATAAAATCTCTTGATGCGTCTTCACTAATCCTGATGATACATTGCGAGAGAACTCACTTGAGTTCTCTCGCAACTTTTGGTTGTGTTGGTGAGTTTTCTGCACTGATGAAGAGGCTCCATTGTAGCCTTGAAATAGCTATATGCTGTATCTTCTCCAATATTTGTGCTTTATTTACGTTGTTTTTTACTTTACTCATACTGTAGCACAAAGCTTATATGATAATTTTTCATATAATATATGTACGTACTTACATATATACAGATTGTTCCGTTTTAACCTGCAAGACCTTTGTTTTCGCGACCGTTAAAACCCAATTGCAAAAATGTTCAAAATCAGATGCAGGGTTAAGATATTGAAAATGTGAAGTAAAAATAAAAATGAGTCAAAAAATACAAAATTTTACTTTTTATACCGGCCCTAGGTCCCTTAACTTATGTTTAGGGAAATAGTCTCCATTGAAAAATAATTCCAACACAGAAAGTTTGAAATTAGTACGACCAATAGTCACCGAGATATGAAAAGCAGCGTTTTGTGACTTACACCACTTTTCAATCGCCGTCAATAACACCTTTTGGGGGGAAAATATAATGATTAACAAGTGTTTAAAATTACATGTTTGCTTAGAGTGTGATTTTTTCGAATTGTTCTAGTTTTTCTAGTGTGTTATTGCGTATCACGGCATAACATTAGCATTTATTCTTGAATAGCAATGAAAAATATAAATTCATTGTTTTCTTACTTTCACGACCTGTCATTCTTCCGAAAGAGTGATAAGTTCCAATCTCATCTTCTGTATGGTACCTTAAAACTTTAAACTGGAATATCTCCTTCAGTTTTGGTCACATAAATATCAAGTTTTTTGTGTCAGTAATATTTTTCAATGGAGATTATTTCTCTAAACATTAATTAGAAGACCTAGAACTCGTATAAAAAGTTAAATTTCGTATTTTTTGACTCATTTTTATTTTTGCTTCAACCTTTCAATATCTTAATTCTGCATCTGATTTTGAACATTTTTGCAATTGGAAGTATACATCTAGGACTAACGATTGCAAAAATAAAGGTCTTGCAGGTTCAAACGGAACACCCTGTATATTAACGCTGTTATTTGCTGAATTTTTCCCGGTAGGTACATTTATGGCACATTACATCCAAAACAAAGCATTTATTTTACAATGCCTATTTTATAGCGGCGTATCCAGAACCAAAATTTCAGAAGGAGATATCGTCTTGCCCTAAATTGCTTCACTTTAATAAATTTCTTAGGTGAACCCAAACTTGTTAAATAACATCTGTTGGTCGCCACAGTGGGGCTCTTGATGATAATAAGGGAGAAATAGTTACTTTTTTAAGTCCTTTTCTATGGTCAATAAAGGAAATTTTCCAAGTTTCGGGAAGGCAAATATTTCCAAAATACACCTCTCTTTTAAATAAATTATAGTGAACTTAACAGTGACCTATCACTCGGTTTTGGCGATAGAACTTGGCGAGTACCAAATATCAACGCCGAAGTTAACCCTAACTTTGCTTGAGGGTAAATGGCGCACAATCTGTCACCAGTCCACGTTTAGAAGACTTTAATTTCCGCAGCCCCCGACATGTTTGGGTGCCAAGGGAACATCGGGAGGGAGAGGGAGTGATGAAGAGAGATCGCGAGAAGGAACTTTGCTGTTCTGTATTGTGATCTGTACACTCGCATTGTACACACAAGCCGCGGGCTCCTCCAAGGTTCTAGCCTTTATTGCATTGGAGGAGCGAAAGTCTGCGCTAGTATTAACTGCTGGTGATATTGGGATCTGTGATCGAAGTGTGAAATAATAATGCATGTTAGGAAATGAGTTTTTTTTTCAATCCATGCCACTTCCGCCATCGAATCTTTTACTGCTTCCGGGTGGAATTAATTAATGCTTCCGCGCGTTATGTATGTGTTCTATTAAACCAGAAGTTTTTTTTTTCATTGTGTCTCTTTTTAAGTTTTTATTTTCGTTTATTTCTGGTTTTAAATTTAAGACATATTCATTTTGGTTTTATTTTTGCAAATAAGAGCTTCTATTTATTTGGCGAATAAATGTGCAGGCAGAAAGAATTGAATTTTTAAAATTAAGTAAAGCTTTTTGTAAAGTTCAAAAACAAAGTTTTCATTCAGAACTTCTACACCAGATCTAGAGTTGTCTCTTGGAAAGTTTTGGGTTAAATTAATTTTTAAATTTTGAAATGCACTTAAACACTAGATATACGGCATTTTCTGTATACCTATAAATACGGTGAGGTCATTTTGACCCCTTAAGAAGAAATCTTCATAGTTCGCTACTTAATATTATGTATTTGTAAAGACTATATTAAAAAGAAGATATTTATGATAAAGGCTGTTTATTTAAAGGATACGGAGAGTTTAAGGATGTATAATGAATTACTTTTAATAAGTTTAAAATACCTCAAAATAACCACCACTATTTCAGTTACATTTCAGAAACAAGTGGCTAATGCCCCGTACATAAAAGTACGAAACGTTATGAAAGCTTCAAGTTCGTGAAATAATATGTTTTATAAGAGGCATTTTTGAGTTTCTGCTCTGTTTCAGCATCGGTAAATGTGTTTGCATCTCTTTTTTGCTCAAGAGGGTCGAAATGACACTTGACCGCATTTTAGTTACAACCATTTAGTTTATGTAAATGTGTTTGCATCTCTTTTTAGCTCAAAAGGGTCGAAATGAGACCTACTCACATTTTAGTTACAATCGTTTATTTTGGGTTTTAAATAAAATAGTTTTCTTCAAGACTTTATATTATGACACAGCACGATGATTTAGGAAAAGTCATGCAAGGATTAAGCCTTTCGTCAAAATACGGAGAAGCAGTTAGCAGAAAAGGTTTGTTTGGGGTCAAAGTAATTCTAGCGTTAAAATTTGAAAATAAATGTAAAACGCATCTAACAAAACAAAGGTATTCCGAAAATTCAAGTAAATATTTCATTTAATTATCATTTTATAACTGTAAATCGATTGGAAACGACGAAATCTGGGCAAAAAGTATCACAAAAAAAAAAAAGAGGAAGAAAGAAAGAAAAGAGTGCCAGGCGTATTTAACGACAGATTGTAACAAAAGAAATCGTATAAAGAACAGCGTAGTTATAGTTAATTATTTAAGTTTTTTTTATTGTTCGATGCGGCAGGTCAGTAATATCGACTCTAAATCTATTGATAAAACATCTGACTTCAACTATAAGTGCTGATATTTAAACTGAAATTCGTAACCAAATTAAATGAAAAGGCTTTTAGGAAAATTAAGGCTATCTGTGTATCAGAAATACCACATGGCAATAATTTGTGGAAACTGAATATTCCAAACATAGGCAAAATGCGCTCTTAGTGAAATTAAAAATTTTGCAGTTGCTGCTGTAAACAGCAAAGGGATGTAAGTGTTACCAAGTACTAACCCTAGTGCAATTCAATTGATTTTTTTTCCTAAATCACCCAGTCTCACAGCATCTTCCAGAGCTACAAGTACCATCTCTTGCATCAAGAAAAGAGATTAATTTCTTCTACCCTTTGACTATGTATATCCCCAAATTTTTAATTTTGGTACTTCTAGGTGCTTCAATTCACAGAGTCAAACAGTATGAAACAAATCAAAATTCAAGTAGGTATTATATTTTCTTCTTCAATGCAATTTGTTAAATTCAAAAAAGTAACTTGTAAGATACAATGGCAAGAAAATTTTGAATTTGAAGTGAGTAAACCATATGCAAAGCTCAATTTTGTAGTTAATTTTATTGTAAAAAAATACTTGAATACTGTTATGCAATTTGATAGTTTGAATTATTTAAACAATCTCGAATTCAGAATTAATTGAGCTTGAAAATAAAGGTGATGATGATGCATGAAAAACAAGTAAGTATCTGAATCGTTTTTCTGTTTAGCCACAAAAACCTGTAGATCAAGAGGGTAATTTCAATACAGTCTGCGTGTGTCTGGATCATAAACCACCTCAACTCGACTCCCGAAAAAGGCACCGCTCCAGAAATTGGAAAGAAATCTTTTGCGTGCAGCAGATTTCTCTCCACACCTTCTCACCCCCGCTTACAAACCGATATTGTGGTCGATGGCCAATCAACGATTACGCAGAGAGGGTCCTGTGAAAGGGACCACGTGACCTCGGCCAACATATCCATTAGGGGTCTATCAAGAATCCATTAGAAGTATTTTTACGCTTCTTCGGCCAACGGGCATGCGAATTTCTGCCAAGATTATCTATTGTATAGGGAGCGAGAAATGAGAATAGTCCTCCGAAAATGGGAAGTAGAAACGCAGCAAAAAAAAAGAATAACTTGACCAATAATACAGAACCCTCTACTTTTTGCTTGCAGAGCATTTGTTGGTGAAGAAAATTAAAAGGTTCTCGAGTTTTGCTTCTTCGAGATTACAGTTGTTGGAAATGCAACAGCCATTGTCGTTCAAGTTTAGTTTCAAATTGCAGATATGAATGCAAATATTTTCAACTTTAACTCCTTTTTTCCCCCCATTGAGGTTTCTTATTTTTGTTCAAAAAATCCTTTGCGTTTTGTCTATATAGATTTTTAAAGAATCTGTCACTTCGAAAATGAGTGAAAGAGTAAACTAAGAAACGAGATCATAGTGTTATTCGAATAATATGGCAGAAAATTTGAGAATAAAATAGCAGTTAAATGGAATTTATCCATTTTCTAGTCTTTCTTACTTCCTTTTACAAAAAAGGAAGTATTGTATTCGCGAAAAAATTTTCACTCAAAAATAGACCTTTATTTCCATTTTTCTCACCCCCGAATGAATGTTGAGTTTTTTTTTTTTTTTTTTTTTTTTCGACCCTATCACACATGGCCTAGGAACATACAGACACCCGAAATATCCATTTTGACGACCCCCGAGTTAATTACAACGAATTCCCTCGTGACGTATGTATGTATCTCGCATAACTCAAAAACGATATGTCCTTGAAATTTGGTACATAGACTCCTAGTGGGGTCTAATTAAGCACCTTCCCTTTTGGTTGCATTCAGCTGTACCTAAGGGGGTCTTTTGCCCCTTTTCGGGGGGAAATCATTGTTAATTTCGATGTAAACTCAAGTTGTATTATAATTTGTCGGGCACTTGGCAATATATCGCCAGTCTTTTGGTCGCCAAGTTTTTTCGCCAACTTGGTGACAAATTTGGCGATTTTTTTTTTTTAATTTGGTTTCAATTTGTCCACTGTTGGCGATATTTAGAGAGTAAACAATTGATTCACATTAAAATTGCCAATAATGAGGAAATGACATTAAATTGGAGTGAAAGGAAGTAATGTGATGCACACATCAGCTCGTTACTCTTTATAATTGAAGAGCTCGGAGTAGAAATGTGACAAGCCACAAGGAGTGACTTTTCGATCAAAATTTTTTTTTTTCTCATAGCTAAAGTTGAAAAAAACATTGCAATGGTTTATGCCATTTGGAGAAAAACATATTTTTATAGCCAAACTTTCCCCTATGGTGGAGGTGAAGCGGAGCTTGTTCAGAAATTAAGGTATATTTGAACAAAAAAGTGTAAATATTGTTTTATGAAATATAAATACAGGGAAATTAATGTAATGTACCTTGGTTGCACTTAACGGTACAATTGCACATAATTATACTATTATTTGAATAAATAATGTCAACAAATAACAACCTTTATTTTTTTGTCATTCATTTCCTTCTAAACTCATTCAGAGAGGGAAAGTGTAAAACAAATTTTAGCTTTCAAAATTAGTTACTTCCTATAGTTATAAAAGATGGGAAAAAGTTATGTTTGTCATTTTATTACATAATATAGAACGTTAATCTTTAACAAACGTTAACTCAGAGACAAAAAGAATCAGCGTAATGCACTAACAAATCGTAGACCCAATCTACCTCCTTCACTCTCATAGTGAATACAATCTTCTAGTTCATTCCTACTTTTCTATAGAGATCTATTCTCTAAATAATGTTTTTTTTTTTTTAATCTGTATTAAAAATTAGATCTTGCGTCTGTTTATAATGATTTTAGAAAAAGGTTTATAAACAGCATAAAATTTAGTTCCATATGGAACATAAACAAATATTTTGCTAATAGTTCATTTGCCACTAGGTTTTAAAACTAAAACAAAAATACTTGCTATAATCTCAATAAATGTCTCCAAAAAAGAATTAGCCAAATATTTTAATTGAAAAAGAGGAAATATGAGTTTTTCAATCTAGAGCCCCGTTTGACCACATTTGACTGTAAAATATGTGCTGGGCAGATTAAAACAGAAGGTTTAGAGATACTCTGAAAGATTGCAATGATTGGACGTCAGTTTCGAAGGGACAAGTAGGAATTTGCTCCTTGTGGTATCTGTAAGGTGAATCATGCGATATATACGTTTGATTGAGGAACTAAAAGCAAAGCATTCTTAAATGCAGCTTTAAAGACTTATGTGGGAATTTAAGAGAGAAAGAAACCACATTATTTTTAAGTTCAGTGTGATCGAATACCTTTATACTTCCTACCATCGAATTCCTAAAAATATTGCCACGAAGTTAAAATAATTCTTGCTTTATGTTATTTATTAACACCGATTGAACACTTCCACCGAACTCATATTCCACCATATTTCAAATCAAGCGGTTGACAGCTGTGCCTTATTTATATGCGAACCAACGACCTTAGGGGTATATTTTCGGTTATGAACCACACGGAGAGTTCGTTTATTTCAAGCCGCAGAAAAGCCCGAACGATCGGGTTAACTATATAATGGTGGCGGAAATATACCAAGCGAGGAGTCAAAATAGACGAAAATGGTGTTTAATATCGACATTTGAGCCATTAAAGGCGCAGATTAAATGGAGAGTGTTTGTATCTTGGAGTAAAAGGGGTGGAAGAGGTAATTTTCTGCACAAGCAAGCTTGGTCGGTCGTTGGCGTAACGAGTGCCCAGGAAGGGAAGAAGTACTTAATGAAGCGTGATTGGCCCCGCGACAGGTGATGCGACAAGTGAAGGATCAAATGATGTCGGTTTTATTGGAAAATAAAGAGATTTTTGATGCTCAATCGAGTTTTAAACTGATGATCTGTGTCTTTTAGATTTTGAGAAATGTAATTGACTGCACGCGCAGCTTCCAGAGGTTAGTTAGATTAAATCTCGACTTTCTATGTTGGTACAGTCGAATTCGCTTACAGCGACCCCTGTTTTAACGAGAACTTGGATTTAACGAGGAAATCAAAAATACTTGTTTTTTACAATGTTAAGTCTATGGGAACAGAACTCGCTTTTTACGAGCAAACCCCACTTAAAGCGAGCAAAATTTTTGTAATGTATTAAATGTCTGTTGATTTCCTCATCCGGAAAAGAAATATTCTATTTCAAGAAAAATTCCATTAACGTTTTGAATTCAACCGAAAGTTAGAGATAAAAAATGAATCATGAGAACAAGTTGCGACACGGCCCTTTTATTTGAAGTTCGTGGAGTAGAGAAGCATTTAAAAATCATATATTTGTTGAAGAGAATGTTATCATTTCCGGAGTTATGTACTTCTGAGTATATAGTAGTTGAAAGTTAAGAGAAAGGAAAAGAAATGAAAGCGACCTCCATGACGACAAATGTGAAGAATTTGAAGTTAGATAGCCCTCGACATACTTGGCTTCTAAAGTGCCGAAAAACTTAGAACTTTTGAAGCCGCGGATGCAAATGACAATGTTTTTCAGACCCCACGTTTCTCGAAAACAATAACAAGAAAGAATAAGACAGTTAAAATCAAATAACCAACTTATTCGGTACTGTATAGAAATGTGTATATATATTTTCATGAACCCGTTTTTTACGAGCACTTGGTTATATCGAGCAAATATCGCGGCCCCTTCAGCCTTCACGTTCGTTATAAGCTAGTTCGACTGTGTATTATATCACCGATTTGAATACTTAAATTATATGAGGAAGAATATGACTTGTTGGTTAATTCTGATTGGGTGACACGTCACGAGTTGAACATTTGTGCCAGGGGTGGATAAAAAAGAGGGTCATAGGGCTCATGCCCCCCTAACCCACACCTTTACCCCAAATTTTATCCATACACTGTGTTCAAATAGTTCACGAATAAAATACAAACAATTGAAGTACCCTTCTCTATTCATTAGATATTTTTAGAAGTAAATATTTAGGGGGGGGGGGGTAGGGATTTGCAGTTTCAAAAAAGTGATTTTTTCTTTTTTGTTTCGTCTTGTAGTTAAACATTTCAAAAATATATTTCCTAAATTTCAAGTCTTTTCGAGAAAAATTCTTAAATGTCTCAAGTATTCTGTCTCCGCTCTTTCAAACTGTATCTCTGACAGCTGCCAAAGAATGCAGCAGCTCTGACAGCTGCAGAAACTCAGAATGTTAGTGCTGCTTGCTTGGGGTTAGTTAAATATACTATAAATAAATGATGAAAAAAGAAGAGGCTGAGGAGATCGAAGCTGCTACTGGGACTGTAACTCTCTGGAGCTGGAATTGATGTTTTTCAGCTTCTAAAACTTCAAACGTTTTCTCAAAACCCCTATTTCAAAGTCTGTGTTCACTCCCATTTTAAAATTAATTGACTAGTTCATTTCAAATTTTGTACACACACTATAAACCTCCCCCCCCCCCCCCCCCCTACGTTAAGTTTGAGGGGTTTTTTTACTTCAAATGACCGCCAAAAATTTTAAAGTCAAACAAAAAAAGATGTGAGAACATAGGGGTTAAGATTAATTAATACTTTGACTAAATTCAAGTAGAATTTGATTTCAGATAAATATCAACTGAGATACAGTGAACATCGCAATTCATCTTTTTCCAAAGGTGCTCCGGGAAAAGCTCTGTCACCGGATTGTCTGTGGATATTTTTGGATAAAAAGCTATAGAATGCTCTTAAAACCATACATAATAATACACAAAAGGTTTCAATAAATTTAATCAAACCAGTTTCTTAAAATAAATTGTAAAAGAAAGTGAATTTTTTGACGCTGACCCCCCCCCCCCCCCTTAAATACTACTTCCTTTCATTGCTAGAATTCATAACGTTTACGGTGCCTTTTTTCAGTCCGATTTAGCGCTTTTTATTAACACTCAAGCTTTTTCAGAAATTTGTCGTATCCAAAATCCTATGCACTTCAGCATGACCCCCCCCCCAAATAGCCTGTTATATTTCAATAACCATACCAAATAGCCTGTTATATTGCTCCAGGCTCCACCAATGGCACCTTTCCGCACTACCTATCATCGAAACTATAAAAAAGGTTTTACCGACCCACCTAATAGATAATGGATCTTCATATTCAAATATAGAACAATTAAAATCAAAAGGTTTAAAATTCCCGGAATAAAACTAAATTATGTGCGTAAAGAGTCACGCCCGTGCAAATGTATTAAACAAACTACAAGGCCTGTTATGCTCATTTATATTCATTAATGAAAAGCGAAATTGAAGTTTTGCGCAGCGGGAAAGCACTTGAAACATTATAATCACATCCCTCAAACTTTCTAAGAACACTGCCTAGCCTACGAGTGCCTATCCTATAACTAATTTGGTAGGTGGAAGCAAAACTGAAGCATCGCCATAAAATGCCCCCATCCATTACTCAGCAGTTCGATAAGTCTTGAATCCTTGGTGTCAAGGCGAGCCTCGGCGATGGAGATATCCATAACACGAAGGCCTCTTGAAAACAATAGGGGCCCTATCAGGGAATCATCGGCCGGAGTATTTATTACACGTATATTATTGTATCACACCGGCTATTAAAGGGGGGATAAGAGGCGTCACGCGTCAGGTAACCCAATGAATGAATGACTGAGCGAGAAAGGAGTGTATGAATGAAATCGAAGGAGAAGCAATGACGATGCTATCAGCTTACTGGCCGGAACACACGACACCGTCCGGTTTGGAGTTTCTATTCTTTTCCATTTCCACTTTTTCTTTGGTTTCATTTCTTCTTTTTTTTTTTCTTCCCTTGTGCTTCTGTTTTCTGATCTGAAAGTAACTCGCATATGTGTTTGGGCAGATGGCGCTATCCTAGGCTTCGTTTCAGCTTAACCAACACTTGGATCGGTTAAGTTTGAACGCAAGTCCAGGACACCCTAAAAGTACATTGTTAAATATAAACCTCAACGTTTCAGCAAGAAATGGGTCAAATCCAGAAAAATTGAGCTACAACAAGCTCTGTGGAGTCGGAGAGAAAATAAGTGACATCGACTTCCAACTCTTTTATCTTAAAATCAGTTCGACTCTGCAGCCCTGGCATAAGCAGATCTCCGGAATAGAAGGGAAAATTACAGACTTCGATTCTTGGAATTTTAAATCTTTCCACTTCCGATTCCTTTACCCCAAAAATCAGTCCAACTCCGATTCCGACTCCTCAGCCCTTGCTGCCACCATACTATTGGTGACGATTCTCCAATGTAAGAGTGCTTTTACAAACTGGTGACCACCAAACGAACCGTCTTATTGGTGAAACGTATCCCCAATAAAATAGTTACTGCTAAATTTTGCTAAACTTAACAATTGTCGCAGTGACGCGATGAAATTGCATGAAATGTGTCAAAACCATGTAACAGCGTGACTCTTGTGAAACGTCACAATTATGTCCTTTTGTGACTTAGACATTTATGACGTGCAGTGAAATCACTAACTTTGCTGTGCCATGTTATGCTAATCAATATAGGGACCTAACTTGGAAAAAAATTAAGTCAACTTAAAACCCATATGAGGTGCAAATTTTCTAGTTGCATCGTAGTTCAGATAATGTAAGTCCGGTTTATGCTGTTTTTACTATGAATTGGAGCGGAAATTCTGAGATGCATATTAGGCTACTCGTACGTGGGGGGAGGAGGGGATTGCCCCCCATTTTCAAGAATAAAGGGGCTTTGCCCCTTCACATTTCTGAGCTCAAAATTAAAGATCAATCGAAAAATGATAAACTTACCTGTTTAAAGATAGACTTGATTTAATAAGTGTGTGTGTTATATTTTTTTCCTGTTTTTGTTTTATAAAACTTGAAATGTGACTTTGTATTGGAAGCAGGAACTTTCTCTGGCAATCTGTCTCGATTTTTCGAGAATGGGGTCGTTTCCAAAATTTTTAAAAGTATTTTTTTCTGAAAGAGCATGTTTAAAAACATAGGATCTGACCATTTTTTGATAAATTTACGTTTAATATTTTTAAAAAATTACTAAAATCGGAGCGCTTTCATTGTTTAAGGCTTCTGCCGATGACATCACAAATGATGAAATGCCATTCAATGTTGCCATTTACAGTGCAAAATATTTAATTCGTATCTTTACTCACGTGTGTATTGGCAACGATATGGTTGGTAACAAGCGTAGAGCGCAATCTTAATTCGCTGCTTGATTATCATAACGTGGAAACGTAGTAAAAAGATGCAGCAGAGTGCATCATTTGTGACGTCATCAAGACCACGCCTTGTTTGAAAAATCGAACATTTTAAAAAATTAATTTAAAGAAAACTGTTCGGAAAATGAAAGTATTTTCTGGTTTCATGTTTCTTTTTTTTTTTTTTTTTGCTCATTCTATCCATTTCAATGACTAAAAGTAGTACTTTTGACTGAAGGAAACCACCCCGTTCTTTAGAGAGTCATTTAATCAATAACGATGTTTTTGTTCAATTAACTGTTCTTTTAAAATGAATGGGTCAGCTTTAGTACCGCCGCCCACCTTACCTGCCCCCCCCCCCACCTCTTTTAATACCAACCTTTTTTTGGTGCACCAGTCGCCTAGACCTAGATGCTATGGTGCAACCAGTTCCTCCAACATTCGGAATAACTGGTGGTAGTGCAGCGGATTACTTTACATTCAAAAATAAATAAATAAAACTGTCAATTTACTAGAAAATCTCTAAGAAACTAGTCTTCCATAAAGGTTTTAGTCACGATACAACTTCTTTTTAAGCGACTTTAGTTAAAAAGAAGCTCTCTAGTGATGACGCCGGACTTCTGAGTGGAAAATCAGCGGTAGGTGCTCAAACAAGATGTTTAGAAGGAGAGAGGGCATCTTCAACAGAAAGTAAAAGTTCAAGATTTAACTTTTGACAATGTGTTTAAATTTTTGCTTAAAGTAGGTACTTGATGGAAAAACGTCAACTTTTATTTTAGATAAATACCGATGGTTAATGTCACAGATGCGTTTCTATGTTATAAACGCAAACAAAACATCGACATAAACATTAAAAGGAGATTTAAAGGGATAAAATACTTAAAAAAAGTTCTCCAATCTATAGCACACGGATAAATTATTAATTGGGGATTAGTATCTAGCTTTTCATATCTTTAACTCGCATTAAAAAAATGTTTGCATGAACGATTAGTCAATCCGACGTAAACTGTGGATTTGTATAAGGAGCATACACACACGCAGATACATTCATTGATATACATATAGATTTCTTTCTTTTTTATTTTTTTTTACAGTGACTCATGACATATGCATAAGATTTATTGGTAAAAGAAGGTAACGCAAAAAGGTCAAAATTATAATTTGACAATTTCAAGATGATCTCTAACCATGGTCACCTTTTGCTGTGTTTCATCTAGAGTCTACAAAAGTGAAATTGCAACAACATAAAAATTGCAGGAGTAATCGTGGTGAGGTAGATATGCAAATGGTTAAGAAACTGACAAAGATCTTTTTTTTTTCCAGTTCTTATGTGCTTACCTCTGGTAGCTATACCGGCCTCAATCCGACGAGGCAGGCTATCAATAAACTCATTGCCACAATACGTTCACTTGCCATATCCACTGCTGCGCACAGATCATCAATTGTTCGTGCCTGTGGTCCTTGATTCATGTTACGCCCAATGAGATCCCACAGGTGTCTATGCGATTCAGGTCTGGAGTGCTTGCCGGCGAGGGAAAGTATGTAAAATCCAGTAAGGCTGTTACGAACGCTACCTTATGCGACATGATTCCTGTCACTGTCTTGCTGTAATACCATGTTTGATGCGGCGTACAACAAGAGCAGTACTACGGGCACCACAACTTGTGTGACGTAGGTGTCCGCTGCCAAACTGCCTTCAGTGTGTGCCACGGACGTCCTGTGATTAACCATTATGCCAGTCCAAACCATGATGGTGCTCTTACCCGGTGCACTTACGTTCAAGGGTACCAGCCACAGGGAACCATTGGCTACTTAACACAGGCTTGACACCTGGCGTAGCATCAGCGTTATCGTACCTGGACCATTGAATGGCATTAGGTATTGTTCACGGATGAATCACGTTTCTGTCTGTGTGGTGAAATGATGGCCATAGACGGATATGGAGAATAGATCCAACCCATGTTATAATGCGTCGCAAAGGTTCTGTGCCATGCATTAAAGGATGGGGAGTCGTGTTTGATCACATGACTCCTCTGATACACATTGACGCTGGTTTGACATAACTCTTCGAGGGTCCCTTGTGATTATCACATAGGTGACTTTACCATGATGGAGCCCTCGGAATGCTAGTTTGACAGCAAACTGCTACGTTACACAGGTTGTGGACCCTGTTGCTCTGCTCTTGTTTCAGGTCGCATCCAACACTGTATTACAGCAAGACAATGCCAAACCGCGTATCACACGGATGAACTCGTAACGGCTTTACCGGATTCAACATCCTTCCCTAGCCAGCAGTTTCTTGAGATCTGAATCCTTTCGAGCACTCGTGGGATCTTATTAGAGGTGAACTGAACCGAAGATCACTGATACAAATCATTAATGATCTGCGCAGAGCAGTGGGTGTGGCTCGGCTGAGGATACCTCAAAAAGCCATCAATGAATTTACTAATAGCACACTGTGTTGGATTGAGGCCTGAAAAGCTACCAGAGGTGGCCACATAGATGATGAATAAGCTAGTTAGTTTTGAATATTTTTTGTGATTTTTTTTAATCAGTTGCGTATCTACCTCATCATCATCGTTTTGCTATTTTCAAGACGCAACGCATTTTTTCTTGGTGTTTCAATTCCACTTTTGAAGACTGTAGAGTAACAAGATTCAAAGAATGAGCCAAACAGTGAACATGTATAACACGCAGTTTCATTGCCTTGAGTTCTGCTTGTAATCCTGCAAAAATGCATCCAACAATTGCAGCGACATCTGTAGAAATGCCTCTGCTACTTATTTTGGGTCTTGTTATCCCAAATTAAGTAACCCCTTGTAACCCCCCCCCCCCCCACTAAATGTTGGATCTCTTCCCACGTCTCGATGATTAAAGAAAAAAATCCTCTTGCTGACTTGTGATAAGTGTGCCAAGCGCCACCCCCCCCCCCCCCCCCCAAATATTTTGGGGGGATTTATCAATGAGCACGAGCACCTTAGCACTCTTGGAATTGGTGCTTCTGGGTAGATAAAGCTCTAGACTAGAAATGGAGTTTTTTCCGAAATTTTAAAAGTATTATTTTCTGAAAGAGTATGCATAAAAACATAGGATTTAACAATTTTCTAAATAATTTGAGAAATTTAAATATTTTTTAAAATTATACTTCAATCGGTGCGCTGATTGAAATTCATTTTTTACGCTTCTGTACATGACATCACAAGTGATGAAATGCTGTTCAGAGATGTCATTAGCGCACAGCACAAATTATTATAACCTGGCAACGCGGTTGACAGCAAAGTGTAAACATTAGCGCGGAAATGGAGCAGCGTGACAAAGACCTCACTTGTGGCGTCATAAAGACCACGCCTTATTTCCAAAATCGAACATTTAAAAAATTTAAAGTTTTTTCTGGCTCCATGTTATTATTTTTTTGTTTTGCTTGTTCTATCAATTTCAGTGACTAAAAGTAGTATATTTTTGACTGAAGGAAACAACCCCGTTCTGAGTAGTAGCAACTGATATTAGAGTCATAGAAAATGGTAGCCACTTTTGACTTTTAGTGCCCTTTTTTTCAATATATATTTAGCGCGAAAAATCACGAATCTTAAAGGGAGTTCGCTTCGAATTATGTTACCAAGGTGGAGCAGGCTGATACTCTGAACGTCTCAGGATTCAAAGCGTGTTGTTGCAGCACATTATACAATATGATTTTTTTATAAATAAATAAACACATAAAAACTTGATTTTTCGGTAGCTATTTTCAGTGAAATGGTCTCCAGTAGGTGACTGGCCACCGCTAATCCAGAGCTTTATGGGTAGGGCAACCTTTGCTGACTTAGGCAAATTGAGACACCCGTTTAAGGACTTTAGGAACTCTAGGTATATGTGAGGTATTATGAAATCATTGTCAGCTAATAAATGTCGACTAAAGTGTAACAAAGTATAACTCCTTGGGTGTAGATTATGCTTAATATCAATATTCAAGTGATATGTTCTAGTAGGATAGTACACTTGAACGTAGAGAAACTACTGAAGATCCCAAACTTTAGTACTTCTAATCTGGCGAAGAATACAATTCTCGCCAATCTGTATTATAGGAGTCTATGCATGTAGTTCATGATGTTTTCAGTTTATAGCAACTCCAAACAGAGCTGAAACCTCGATAATTTATATTACCCGACTATTAAATAAGTTCCTCTATTTATGTATGCAATTTTTTGTCCTGAAAAAAAATGGAAAAAAAAAAGAAGAAAAGAAAAACGTTAGTATGTGCGTAGTAAGGAATCAGCGAAATTATTATTTGCGCATAATCTCATTAGTCATAACTTTCACTTGGCGAAAAAACGCATGCAAAGCTGCACAATTTTTTTAATTTCTCATAGAGTTTCTTTTGTTGTGTTGTTTCTGATATTAATTTGATTTCAAAGCTACTCTACAAACAATTTTCGAAACGACTTCATACCAAAAAAAAAATTCTCTGAAGTTGTATTAAAAGTAAATGTTATGTCCTTCAGTTTTGAATTCTGCAAACGGCACATGATCCTCAACGTGAAGTCTTGACATACAAAATCTAGTCGTACAGCGCTTGTAAAACACAGACATTTGACAACTAATTATGAATGTAGTACATGATTCACAAAAGGGAAATGCGTAGTTTTATGATCTTTAAAGTCATCAAAGAGTTGCGACCGAAAACTTTTTTTGTTTTGGAAAGATTAAAAGTGCTTCTCAAAAACCCATATAGCCAATATGGTATTCACGTCACATTTCATCAAGAGACGAGAAGATCTTATGAAAGAACCATTAATCAATCTTATGTAGATTTCCGACAAACATTAACCGAACAATCATCAGCATTTATATTCGGCGTTTATGAAATGATATCGAACACAGGCTATTGTGATTGTTTTAAACATGTTGACAACGTGCTTTTATGAGATGTCTAGCGAAGATAATTGTCACGGTGTTTGAGCAATGTGTGAATGCTTGTCACCGCCACTTTCGTTTTGATACAATTTAATGTTGAGAATGTTAACTGGGAAAAGACAGGTTGATTTACTAGAATCATTGAATTTTTAAGGACCATAAGTTTTGTGATATACTGTAAACAAATGTGTAAGGTTACCAGTATCAATGGATGTCACGTTACATGAATTCTGAAGTGCGTAGCATCATTGTTTTAAAAACTCAGATTGTTGGAGGAATCTTGCACTATGGTTTCAGTAGAATTCAAACAGCATGCGTAAAGATTAGAATCGGTGCAGAGTAGGGAACGTAAACGGATCTTGGTAGCCGAGCGGTAAAAACTCTTGCTATGCGAGTCTGTGAGATTCGCGTTCTGGGTTCGGACCTGACTCAGGTCATTTCCTCTCTTAGTGCAATAAAAATGTCTTGTTTGTGTATTATAAAATAAATAATTATTGCATATTAAAATAATTGGTGTACATTGGTTGTTAAAAAGCATGAACTTAATAAATCATTCCAGAAAGTCAGATGAAGGCTAAATTTCTGGTAATGTATGTGAAACCTTTCAAGCAATTTCCCTGTAAGCAAACAGAAAATTCTGCTGTAACCTTACATAGAAATGTGTGAGACGTTACGCCGTAGTTACATTACCATGGTGTAACCTTCCACAAGCGATGTGTAATGTTTAACTATGCACCAGCTATATTAGTTAAGTTACTCCAGAGTAGTGGAGGCAGCTCGATTTTATGGAGTAATGTTACATAATTTTTTTTTACAGTCTAGAATGGGAATTTCTTAAACATGAAATTTTAAAATGGCAACGTAACTAACATGCATGTCAAATTTTGTGAAAGTTGGTTATGTAGATCTGGTGTGACATAAGTGTCTATATGGTCCATTTTAGGCGCAAAGTTACAACTATTTTCAAAAAATTCATGAATTGATTGTTCAAAACAGAAACATTTGGATATTTAATTATATAAACAATATTTCTTGGACCCAAACTAACGTGTTCAAAAATCGGCGATTTTCAAGTTATTACTGCATTGTATGCAGAATCTTCTCCCTCCTTGAGCCATAACAACGTAATTCTATTAAAATATTTAAAAAATCCCAGAAAAGGAGTGCGAGTCTCAAACTTTGCATGCACCAGACCAGACAAAATGTTTTTTTCGCTGTCTTGCAAACTAATGATATTGTCACTTACGTAAGTCTGACTTTGAGGTGCAAAACTTACTTTTAATCTTCAATTAAAAAGTAACGCATACAAATAAAACAGAGAAGATATGTGCGTATAGTAGGTTTATTGTATGTTCCGTATGCAAATCTACAGTTTAAGTCTGATCTCGATCAAATTTGGCAGCATGGTACTTCTGCACCCGAGAAGTTTCGTAAGGGGAAGGGCAATTTTAAGACAAAAATGGCTTTAAACGTCTCTTTTACCAGATATAATTATCATATCGTCTCGATTTCAATGAGGGACTGATGCCATTATTCTAATGGTGACTTTAAGTGAATATTGAACTATTTTAATAGGAAATGTTTTGAAGTCCAATTCTGATAGGGATAGACAAAACAGAATGTTGATGTTGTTTTGAATTGTTTTCTCACCCTGAAATTACACCTGTTTTTATAACATGATGAACAAGAGTTTCGAAGAATGTGAACAACTAGATTAGATTTGTAATGTTTCTCCTCTGCTTAGACTTCAAACGTCTTCGTCTAAACTGAGATAGAATTTACTATTATAACGGTCCGTTTATACTTATAAATAAAATCGCCGAAGAAAAAAAACCCATGGCACTTATACGTCATGATGACAGTTGGAATTCAATAAATCTCCACTTCTAAAAGTTTTCCATGTTTGTTTTTTCATTAACGTCTTGTTTTACACTTACGTGTTGACCCAAGATACGTCTGCAAGCTATACAGCATATTTTTCCGTCACTTGTAGCTGCAAATCTGACATTGATTCCCTCTCTTCTGCTACTGGATAGCTGAAGCAAAACATCTCACATATCAACTTTCCGGTGTGTTGCATAAACCTTTGGTACAAACAAATCCCATCCAGCTAATGTGTCCCCTCCTGTTCCATCAAAGTAGGTTGCTTCGTTTTCCCAACCACGCCGAGCTGAAGACTCTTCTGTTTAGACAGGTGGCTCCGATATGCCTTCCAGGACCAGAGAGTTTGCAAACAGAACTTGGTATGTGGATCATGCTGTGAGAATGCCACTTGGTCAACAGGATTAGGGGAATCTTAACTTCATGGAGTTCGATTGTCAATGTTATTTTTGAACCATTAGATCGGCCTTCCAGTGGCGTCGGCAAGAGGATTTGTATGTTCTTGTTCCTTCACGTAAGGTGGATTGGTTGTTTGATTTTAAGATAATGGTTCTTCGTTGCGCCATTTTCAAGCTTTTTAGAGTGATGGTTCGGAAATGTTACCTCTAGAGATTATTGAAAGCTACTTTTTTTTTATTATAAATCCTTGAAACGACTGTATTTTCTCGCCTACGAGTACTTTGAGGTGTAATGGACAAATCAACTCTAAAGATTCTTTTCGGTAAGTTCAAAATAAAAACTGTGTCATAAACTTACATTTTTCGGATTATAAAAGTAGGAATCTAGTTTGTTGTTGGAACAGTTTAATAAAGCCTGTCTTTTTGAGCAAAGCACATCGCTTCCCCAAATCAGATGTAAATCTGATGACTCCTGAATTAGATTGCACTGACCACATCTAGTTTTCTTGAAATGCCAAAAAACTTGCTTTGAACAGACACTAGCTCCCACGGGAGAAATTTGAAATATTTTTTCTACAAAACCAAAAGCTAGCAGTAAAGTCCAATCGTTCTGTTTTAAAGTGGTTTTGTGAACTTTCATATATACTTATAACATTGATAAAATCTAGAGAACTGTTGCTTGAAGTGAAATGAAAGCGCGTTATTTTTCGCTGAAAAGAGAAAGACCACCCGACTTTTCTCTCCTCATTCTATAGTTAAGGCAAATGCAATCTTTCTAGAATATGTACTGATACGTATTAAAGCATCACGTGTTTAACATCCTTAAACTAGACATTTGTAATACTATTAAGTACTTTGATCAGAAATATTTTTAGCGCCTCTACAATCGTCCTTTTACTTCTCTAAAATTAATTTCCTTTAAAAAATGTCAAGGAGTATCTTCAAGCCCTGCAAAAAGTCCTAGCTATTTCTCTGGTTTCGATTTTGTCTGCTTAGTGAACTAGTTTCTTATTCCCAACAGAAAATATAAGCCATCTGCGCCTACTTCAGCTATTAGAGGCGATCGGGAAAATCAGCAACTCCGTGCAGAGCCTTACTTCATCAATATTCATCTTCTTGTGGCTCAAACGAAGCATAAAACGGTTCTTTTAATCAGAGGCCGCAGCGAATCTCAGCGCCCAGAACCAGGCAATCATCCATCATTTCCTATCGGACCGAACAGATTTCGCGCGTGTGGTCCCCGCACCGGATCCTCATGACAATCACCAGTTCGAGTTTCATAGAGCCGGATCCGGTTACCCGGTGTGCCGGATCACAGGATGCGACTGGTAGCAGCGGCTGCGTGAGAAGTTTTTTCCTTTTCCTCCTAGTATCATGTCGGTTCCGAATTTCAGGAGTATCTTCTTTCGATTTTTGTTTCGTTTTTGACCGTGTGAACTGTCGACGGGAAAGTTATGAATTGATTTGGATTTTTCCTAAATTAGGTTAAGATTGAGCTACCGTTTGCAACAGAATATATGATCACATCGATATAACAATTAAAATATTCTTCTTAGCCTATTTTGCCGTAAAAATCAAAAGATTTAAAGATATTTTTGGAAAAATAATCACAGAAGTAAAATATGCGTTCAGATATGCTTAAACCGTAAAGATGTATCTCAAAAGGGGATAGAAAAAATTCTATACATATTAAGCAAAGCAGTAAGTTACCGTTCTTAAGCAAGGGCTAAGGCAAAATTGTTTGTGGGTCATTCTTCAAAAAGTGTAACTTTTCTGACACACACCTTTTACAGAAAAAACTTTAAGGAACAATTCATTTAACAATGATTTTTAATCTCATCAAAAATATATCTATTTAAACCTGCCCACACTTTTTAATAATAATTTTTATTTTACTATATTTTTGGTTCACAACATGTGAATTCTCATTTCCGTGGCATTTTCACACTCCCTTATGTGACTGTTTATGTTGCTTAATAACTTGTTTAATTAATAGTATAGATTTATTTATTGGTTATTCCTTTCACAAGTGTCTCAAATACTAATTATTTAAGTATATTTAATTTTTTAGCATTGTGTTTTAGTTTTTAGTAGGAAAAGGAGTCATACCACTCCTCTCCGTTACCTAAACACAAAATGCCATTCCTCATTAACACGTGGAAGTAATGACATCAAATTTTATTTTCCGTGATACAGAGGAGCCTCCTTGTTTATTTTCAGCCGTAGTTGAAGTTGTGAGATTTTTACCGAAACACAAGAAGATAGATTTTGCTTTGAAAACTTATTATGGTTATTGTGACTTCTCACCTCCGTGAACTTGAATTTCATTGCTGTAAATTGATGTAAAAAAAAAGTGAACATGTTTTCATTTGCTTAACATGTGCAGATTGTAGCAACGAAGAAAAAAAAAATCCCTGAAAAATGTATCTATTAGGCCTATATTAATGGAAAATTCCTTACCTCCCTGACAGACCTTATGTCATTTCTGAAGTGAAAATAGATGGAGGGGAAATGCACCAATAATAGGCATTCTACCAAAATTATAAATTGCCAGTATTTACTAAACACTATTTTTAACATACATTTCAAACTACTAATTAAGTCGTACTTTAATTAAGAGAGCTTAATATTATATTCCCACCAATCATTAAAATAGCTGATTGTTTGCACACTTAACAAAATTTCTACTTTGATATAAAATTGGTCTCAATTTTTAAATATTAAAAGGTTTTTTTTTCTTTTATTTCCGTGAACAAGGCATTTTTTTAATTTTTTTATTTATCAGTAAAATAATTGGAACTTAGCTGGGCCATTGTTTATGGTTACTTCTAGTTAGGTAACACTTTCATGTAAGAATGACAAAAAGAAAATGAAAGGTTTCGAAACTGAAAAATATTTGCATTCAAATGTTACGTTTTCTAGAGCCCATGTCATAAACGGGCTGTCGGTGTATTCAGAGGGTCGCACATAAATTTGGGGCCCGTCACAAATGACGTTTTTGGAGCCCCCTTTATATTCTTCATCCCTACATATACTCCATTCAATTAGTAATATTCATTCCGTCCAGTAGCGGATTTCAGGGGGCAGCCCCCCCCCCAAAGGATAATTAATTTAACTATTTTATTTTCGTTTTTAATTGATTTCTCTATAACATAGTTTTCTTAGTTATTTGAAAAGAACACTAAAAACACAGCATATTTTGATTAAAAGCATTTTTGTTTGCTAAAGAAGTAACACTGGAGTCAGGGGCCAGAACTGCAAAATACATTCAACTCACTGGTTTCGAATTTAAGTGAACGTAATATCACGATTCGTCCATTAATTCTTTGGAATCAATAGTTAACATTAAAAAAAATATGTGTAGGCGTGCCTAAAAAGTCATTTCGGTCCAGGAAGCTAATAGATTTCTTTTTCAGCTTATAAAAAATGTAAAATGAAAGAAATCACATTCACATGGTACTTTCTTTGCAAAACCATGATATTAGTGGCATGTAGTATCAAAATGTCACCTCCTGTATCATGGCTTTACAAACAAATCAGTAACTGCTTTGAAATTTGTAAAGAAATAATTTCTGAATTCTTCAATAAAACCTAGGTATCAGGGCCGATCCTAGCAGGTGTGCAGAGTGTGCAAAGCACAAGGGCGGCCAAAGCAAGGGGCGGCCGCAGGCCGCATCATGTAGTTCTTATAAGCAAGAAAAATTCCTCAAGAATTTCTCACAAGAAAACTTATAATTATTCGAATAAATATGCTGAATTTTAAATGTTCAATTATCAAAGTAAGTGTCGGTTTCCCAGCAGTATAGCATAGTTTAAGAAAAATAGAATGTTTGGGAACATTGTGTTGGTTCATTGTCCATTAGTATTTTCTCTTTACACGCATGCTTCATTTGGTTGCAAAATTTGTGACAGAACCGGTAATCAGGCATGGATACAGGAGAGGAGAAAGGGCCCCCTCCTGAAGCATAAATGGGTGCCCTTCTAAAAGTAGCACCGAGGGCGACCACTAATGTTTACCCCCCAAGCTTTTATAGTAGACCTAAACAATGAAGACATTCTATTTATATATAAAAAAAAAGCTATACTGATTAGACACTCTCGAAAGCATTTCAAACAACAAATTCTGTGTTCCACAATCGTGGATGCGTGGAAAGAAAGTGGAAAAGCGACAACTCTGAGAGTCAAACATATATGAATGACGAACTAGAATTTTGTAATTTCCCCCCCTTTACGGAAATTTTTTCTAATTATAATCCCGAATGAACTGCCCGATTTCAAATCAGGTAGGAGGACAGGGCTCTTCCCCAGGGTAGCAAATTTAAACGAAGCTCCAAAACGAAGATCAAAAAGGATGCCATGACCTCCTTTACGAGACTAAAGAAGGCTTAAAATTGAATTTCTAGGACTTTAATTTCGGAAAATTTCGCTAGTTGAACCACTGATCTTAAGTCTCTGATTCCCAATTAAAATTATTTATTATGTCTTTGATTCACCCCTTCCACCTTAACTTAATCAAACATAGCCTAAAAATGTTGGCTCCAAAATCCAAATTGTGTTTTTAGAGGACAGCCCTTCCTACTGTCCTCAAAAATTGCTTAATGACATTTTTCGGATTTCTTTTTCGAAATTTTTGCGATGGACTTTTTGCGATTACAACCAAAGACAGTCTCAATTAGCGTCTTTAGAGAGGCCCCTAATCCCTACCCTTCTCACTTAATTTATTGAAAAACAAAGTAAAGTTGCGTTTTTCAAACACCAGTTTCAAGAACTTTCGGGGAAGGACCCCGGATCCCCCTTTTCTCCAATGCAATATCACTATACCTCAGAATTTCGTTTAGACGGTTCCGTGGAGCCACAGAACCCTTCCTGTCTAAACTAGTCTGAAATTGACTTCAGTTTCAAAAAAACAGTTTGTGCGGGCACACTGAACCCCCGCCCGCTCTTAGTCCCATCGTTATCAAACAATGCCTAAAATACGTTTTTGGGACTTCAATTTCTAAAAAATTCCGGAGGAGAACTGCTTGGCGTATGTAACTTTCTACCGCACTAGGGCATAACCATCAGTCGTCAAGGTAAGGTGGAAAAAAGTCTATAGTTGTATTTTTCCCCGATATTAATATCGAAGAACATCTGTAAAGATCCGCCGAAGCTTCCCAGTTTCGTTAACGTCACCGAAGATAGTAAATATAAAATAGCGCTTTTAGAAACATCCGCTTGGGAGTCCCAAAACCCTTCCTTCTAAAAAAAATAGCCTGTAATAGATTTTAGTTCTGAAAAATATTTCGGTTCGGAATATTTCCACGTTTCCCCTATTGTTTTCAAATACAACTAAAAATGGGTTTTTGAAACAATGGCGCCAAGAAATTACCGGTGGAAAGCCGCTTGATCCCCTACCGTCACCAAAGACAGCCTAAATTTGCGAACTTCAATTTCGAAAACTTTCGATGGGAGACGATTGAATCTCCCTCACTCTAGCAACGTCAACAAAGGTAACCCAAAATTGCGTGTTTAAAACTTCAGTTTCGGAAAATTTTCGGGAAGAGCGCCGATCCCTCCTACGCTACGGTCACAAAAATAGCTTCAAACTGATTTAAATTTTGAAAAAAATTTAGGAAAGAACTCCAACATTACTATCACCTGAAATCTCGAAAAAGTTCCTAAAATTGCGATATTTGGTGTCAATTTCGAAAAATTCTCCATGCACTTTGAATATACCCGACTCTTTTGTCCTTGCAACCGAACACAACCAAAGATTAACTAAAACTATTTTTCATACGCCAATTTCGATAATTTTCTCGGAGCAAATCTCCCCCCCCCCCCGTTCTTCCTCTGATGTCACCGGAGACAGATTATAAAATGCATTTTAAGACTCGTAAATTTTGGCATCTATTACTTTCTTTAAAGATATAAATTGTACCTAAGGAGTTTCTTATTATAAAACTTTTCTTCTTTACAAATTCAACATTCTTCTGGTTTTTTTTTTTTTTTTTTTTTTTTTTTTTGTTTTTTTCTCTCTTTTTTAAATTATAATTTGGTGCAGAAATTTGAAGAAAGATTTATATAGACGTTTTAAAGATTAGTCAAAATATGCAAATTACTCTTGAGGGGCGGCACATCAGGTCTTTGCACACGGGCGGCCGACATCCTAGGATCGGCCCTGCTAGGTATTATGAAGCTATGGCTTTCTTAATTACATACTGTACTTCATATTTAAAATATAAATTAGTTTATAAAAGCTCAACCTCAAATCAGGTATGGATTTATTTAATAACCTTGTCCTCGTGTTACAATCATTATCACAATGTTCCTAATTGAAACCGTTCGTTTCATAGCGTCTCGGTGAAATTATATTTCGTTTAGTATTTAATTGACTTGAAATGTTAAAGATATTTTACGTCCACATTCAAAA
The DNA here is from genome assembly GCF_026930045.1 of Uloborus diversus. Lineage (NCBI taxonomy): Eukaryota > Metazoa > Arthropoda > Arachnida > Araneae > Uloboridae > Uloborus > Uloborus diversus. Next base: position 138,576,739 of record NC_072734.1, on the reverse strand, counting down.
TATATTAGTGTACAACATTTATGTAGCTAAAAGCAAAGTGATTTTTTTAGTGATTTTTTTAGGACCTTAAGTGATCCTAAAAAAAATTATTGGAAAATCAAGTCATGAAAACTTAGGTATGAAATATTGTATGCGGGGGGGGGGGGGAGTTAGGCTGCTATTCAATTTCCAGGTCCCCTCAAAAAGTTATTTCTGTATCTGCCCCTGACTCCTCCTCCCCCTCCCCTCCCGTTCGAATAGTTCCGCAAGGAAGACTTTAGAAGTCTGTCCAAACCAAGGAACGTTTTTGCAAAATTACTGTTTTTGCAAAAACAGATGATAGAATGTTACCTTACTAACGAAATTGCAAAATTTCAATAGCCTCCATTAGGTCTACGCTTCGTTATGAAAAGTTTCATCAAATTAACAAATGCATACATGTGCAAAATTATTCTTCAAACCTAGAGCCCTCTTTCACTTGGAGCCGCCCGGTCCAACAAATGTCCTTCCTTCCTCTCCTCCCCCCCCCCGTGCACGCCCCAGTGTGCATTGAATGTATAAATACATTATTTAAATATTAGAAATGGGGAGGACGGAGAAAGAGGGGGGAAAATCGGTTTATAAAATTGATAAAAATGTGTCCTCTCATATGTTACATAATAGGAGTCGAAGGAACCGCTAGAGCCAGTTCATGTTCCTGAAATGAAGTAAAAAGTATAAACTATATTAAAGTATTTGAAGCTGGTCCTTCGAGCCCCAATTCTTCCGACTTGCTTTTGTAAGATAGTTATGTTGCTAGAAAAAAAAAGTTTGTTTTCCATCCTAGTTTAAAACAAATGTAAAATAGCAGTAAAATATAGCATAGAATAGTATTAAAATTGAACGAACTAATACTTAAATTACAAATTATTACTCAAATGTCTTCAAATTGTTGAAGTAAACAAAAAATATCAAACTGTGCCGCATACACTTTCTTTTCCTACACTGTTATAACCAGAGGTGCCATATAGGAGCGAATTTCCGCCTTAGAGTGCAAAGACGGAACCACAGGGAGACATGGAGGATAGGAAATATTGTTCTGATATCTTTTATCACCTTAGTGGATGAAGAAGGGTAATGAAAGGCCATCAGCCCACGCAGTAGCCAATAGCTGAATCTTTTCCTTTCGGAAAGGTGCCCCGCTCGCACATGCGCTGTGCGTTCCGGTATAAGTTCAGTTTAGCCGCTTTAATGGCGGACGACGATGCTGCAACGAAGTTGTTGGTACATTAAATTTTCAAATTGAATAGACAACGAAACTGGATTAAAATTCAACATTTCTGTGACAAACCTTCAAAAAACTTGCATAAGTACAGGCTTTTAATCATGGTGTAACATTTAAGGCTTTCCAACAGGCTTTTAGTGTTTTCAGAGTTGTGTTTCAACAAAGTAAACTGAGTATTACTTATTGTTTATAGTTAACCGTTTTAACATAGTGATGTACGGCTTTTTCTATTATGTGTAATAATATATGTTGTTACTTGTTTGTCGCGTCAGCGGCCTCGCGGATTTTCCCCAAAAATGTTTATTGTTAGCAGCACGAAATAATTATTAAGTAACCGTGATGAAAATGCAATAATTTAACTGCTACAGCAGATATTCTAAATGTCTTTATCTTCTCAATAAAATAGCTGAGTAGACGTAGCAAAGGAAGAAAAAAAAACGCTTTGAAAAGAAATCTCTCTATGTTTTATGCCATGACTCATTACGTGAAAATAGTTCGTTGGTGTTATTTCAAAAAAAGAATGCGTTTATTATTTTTTTCTTTCTGATTTCTGTTTCCAATGCTTTTTAGCCTACTTTCCCAGTAAAAGTCAGAAAAAGAAGAAAAAAGCATGAAAGAAGGCTTAATGCATCTTAAAAATATCGTGAAAAACAAAAAAAAAGTCAAAAATAAATAAAATAATTAAATAAATATTGAAAAATTAAAAATTGGAAAGTAGGGTATTGAGATGGGGAAAAATGTCTGTCGGTCTGTCTGTCGGTCTGTCGGTCTGTCTGTCTGTCCCCCCCTAATAACTTTTGAATGAATAGTCCGATTCGAACAAACTTTTTTTTGTTCGAAAGATCTCGGCGAGGACACCTCATTCCCATATTTCACTTTTTGATTTGAACTATTTTTTGTTCAATTTTGAACAGTTCAAAAAAACTTAACATTAGCGCCTACAGGGAAATTCAAAGCAATTCCGAACTGTGAGGCGAATTTGCTTCAAACAAACTTTGTAGGAAAAAGCTTTTGATAAAAAAACTTGTATATAAGATATCTTTTTGATTTGAACAATTTTCCGTTCAATTTTGAACAGTTCAAATCCCTTAACATTAGCGCCTACGGGGAAACTGAAAGTCAATGTAGATTCCGTACTTGAAAGCGGATTTACTTCAAACAAACTTTGTTGGAAATAGCTCTTGACGACCTACTCCCGACTCCCACTCCGAGAATTTAGGGGGACCTGACACCGACTCTGACTCCTGTTCCCGACAATTAATCGGACTCCGACTCCCCGACTTCGACTCTGACTTCGTAGCTTTGGCAAACATTTATACACGGAGGACAAATGACTGACTCCGATTCTTGGATATTCGACTCCGACTCTTTTATCCCAAAATGAGATTGACTCCGACTCCGACTCCGCTGCTGTGGTTTTAACTGGGAAATAATTATTGTTGATATGATTTGTTTTTATTTTCACGCTAAAGTTTTAATTTAGGTATTTAGTTTTCGGTGAATAAACTCGAAAAATATGCGCAGACGATTTTTTTTTTTTTTTTTTTTGACAATGAAAATTATTTCTTTAAGTTGACATTTTATTGTTTTTTTTTTTATTTTGGTAAGTGCATTAATTCGTTTAAAAAATTATTTTCGGCAACAGGGGAAAAAGAAACGATTTTTTTATATGATGTATTTATTTTAATGAACTTATTATTATTTTTTCGTTTTGAAAGCTGTTAAAAAAAATTTTTTATGGAAAGAAGTGTATTAGCTGCTTTGTTTAAAAGGTGCTGCTATTTTATTTCTTCGTTTTTTTTGAAGAAAAGTAAGGAATATTTTATTCCTAGAAATCAGCTTAAAATATTAAAAAATATATGTTTGAAAAAATTTGCGATTTTAGCTATTTTTGAGAATATTGATCAGGTACTAGAAAGTAGTATGGGTATACGGGAAAGTAGGCTCGTCTAGTTCTAGACGGAACTTCTTGTTATTATGTAGGATGCTAAAAATTTGTTTTTATTTTTAATGTAAAATAAGTTCCTATTTAAAAAAGAAAAAAGTGCTTTTTTTTAGATTACTTATGTTCAAATATGATATTCAAATGTCGAACCATATATACGTATCTATATGTTACTCTTGATTAAAATATTTTGAACGTTTATGAAACGCCTGCAATTTATGAATGGATTTGATTTTTCCGTGATTGTAGTATAACTGAATATTTTTGGCTGTGCCTGTAAATTATCCATAACTGCCTACACTCTTAATTTTTGGTACCATGCTGTAGTAAATGTCAATATTATTTAAAACTACTAAACAATCCAAGGGTTACAACTCGAATAGAGGAATTGAAGTCATGAACTCTTCTAAATTATGTTGGAAAGTCTGAAATGTGATCAAAAGCCTTAAATGACAAGTTTTAATCCAAAATCAATTCAATGTGAAAAATGTACCAAGACATTGTATATCATAAACCCAAACAATAAACACAATAATATTCAAAAAACGCACACAATACGGGTGAGGGGGGGGGGGAGAGGATCTACTGTAGAAATCAGTAAGGGTGCCATTTATCTCTCCGAAGGTTCCTTCTTTTCACCCCCGCTGTCTGTCTTTTAAAAGGTGCCTATTTTTCACCCTTGTAAAAGGTGCGATTTCGGCTCCGTATTGGGTGTCGCTGGTGAACAAGCGTTTCCCCCCCCCCCCCCTGAAAGGTGCCAAACGTAACCTGTAGTTTTAACAGTGTATAAATGGCAATAAAGTAAGGTGACCATACCTCCTGAATTTCTCGATACATTTCCGAAGTTTCAGTTGCCCGGATTTTTTTTACAACTCTTATCTCAGTTCCTAATTTGTTGCAATTGCCCCGAAAAATGGCAATGATACTGAATATAGTCGGGGCAAACCTAACCTGGCAGTGTCGTAATGATATGATTTGGATCTTTCTCTGTGTAGCGTTCACAATGTTTCCAGGATAGATCTGCTCAGGATAGGTGCTATAGTGACACTGATACTAATGCTGCAACTAAGCGATTATTTATAATGATGAACAGTTTTTGGAATAATTATAAGACGCAATTGGACACTTTGAGAGGACTGTTACTTATAAAAATAAATTAAATGAAACATGTATTAACTTTCTTTAGAAGATCGGAAAATAAAAAGATGTTCTAAAAAATATTCATACTTCCGATAAATAAAAGGCAACTTCGTCAAAAATATTTATAAGGGTTAAAAATTTATAGTTGTGTTCGAAAATGAATACCTCGTTTAATAAACGAAAAATAATTACTTATTTCAAAATCTGGTCGTCTACAGTAAAGACAATTCAAAAAATAAATCCCTTAAACTTACTCCAACTTCCTGCTAGTTTCACCATCTTATTTCAAGTAAAATTATTTTAAAACGGTGCAAAAGAGATTCTATTTCTTCAGCGGCTAGACTGGGTAGGTTTTTTTTTTTTTTTGAACAAAAGAGAGAAAGAAACAAAGGAAAATCCCACGTAACCCCTACAAGCATATCTCGTTTTACGTGAGTATTTCGTCGAGCGAACATGAGCAGCCGAAGGGTAAAAATGCAAATTTTCTGCACAATTCTGCACCCACATGCCTGTTTTCTATTTGATTTCTATGTAACCATGCACCCCCAGCCAAAAAGTGCCGTCGAAAGCAATTTTGTCGACGTTATGACGAAGTGTACCCTTTTCCAGATGATGGTGGAAAATTTCATGACCACGAAAATGACTAGCCTCAGATTTTTTTGCTATCTAGAGGAAGGAGAGTAAATGATGAGAAGACTGGAAAGGGATGGAACAAGGCTTGATGATGCTGCGTAAAGAACGTCGACTGAAGATTTTATTTTAACGCTTTGCTCAAACTGCAAGGACAAGACCCGACTATTATATATTGTTTACAAGTATACTTCGTACGACATTTATTTGCCCCCCCCCCCTAAAAGTAATAAAATGTTTTGATACTTACGCATTTAAAAACACCGCGCTATATTTGGCGACGGTATGTTTAAGGAATATATCATATATGCATTAGTGAGGAGTCAAATTTTTTGTCTGATAGTAAACGATGCAAATTTTATACGTTTCTACTATATAACTTTTAAATGCAATAATAGTGTAAATACAATGCTAAGTTAAGCCTGGAATGTCCTTGGGATTTGCGAAAGAAAATAAAATTTTGAAGAGAAATCATTTTTTCTTGATGTAATTTACATCTTGCTGTAGTGAAATACTCAAATTTATTCCACCCTTAGTGCCAGATTTGATGATCCCCAAATGTTGGTGCCCTGGGTTTGTGTCTCTGTTCCCATGCCTTAATCTGGCACTGTGCTGATGAATTACATAATGACAGTTCCATTTTAATGCATGTAAAGGGTGTTTTTTTTTTAGAGGTATAGAACTTTAAGTCGGGAACACTGTTTGATCTGTGGGCCATTTTGATAGTTGTCTCTTGTTTTGTGTTTAGTTTCGTTTGCCATTTCATCATGAATAGACAACAGGATGGTGCAACATGCCACATAGCGCGTGTCACAATTGATTTATTGAAAGAAACTTTCGGTGAACGAATAATTTCGCTTAATGGACCCGTGAATTGGCCTGCAAGATCATGCGATTTAACTACGCTGGACTATTTTTTGTGGGGCTGTGTGAAGTCTCAGGTATACACCAATAAGCCACAGACGATTGACGCCATGGACGAGAACATTCGCCACATATCACTCACATCGGGCCCCATTGCTGCAAAAAGTGTTAGAAAATTGGACTTCCCGATTCGACGTTCTCTAAGCCAGCCGAAGTGGCCATATACCAGAAATCACATTTAAATAAAAATGGCAAAGAATCATCCTTCGAATAAAGCCAAGCTCATGGCGATTTACATCATTTAACGGTGTTTTATTTGAACCTAAAGTTCTATACCCCTAAAAAAAAACGACCCTTTATCTTTGGTTGCACAAAATGCCTTATGAAAACTCCAAATGTGTTAGAGATTCTTATTTTATTGCATCAACTAAATGTAGAACAGACTCTACTTCTATGTAATAAAATTACATTTTGAAGGTTTCCAGTAACAATTATTTAAGTAATATAGTAAACTTCCGATTATCCGCAAAATTGGCTATCGCAAGTGCCGCGGATATAAAGATCGCGGATAAATCGCAACAGGCTAAAATGCGAGAGAAATAAGGTAAAACTAGTCCTTTCTCAAACATTTGGCTGTAATGATATATTATACTTTCTGCAAAGAGTGAAAAGAGTACAGTAAATTTTTTTGTATTTTTGCACAACAGAACTTAACACCAAAACAAGTGTGTTTACGATGAAGAAATCACAATAAATAAATAAATAAATCTGTAAGGAAAAAAATAAATAAAACAAAAGCAGCTAAGTTTAAATTTACAATTTTTTGGGGAAAACAAAGCCATATTGGTATTTACTTTTGGCTGTGAAAATACATGTTCCTGAGTGTTGATTGACTCACAGATAATCCGCCCCGCAGATTATCGGGAGTTCCATTTCTTAGAAAAACACATTATTTAATATTGTTTAAGGAAAATTTAATTGCATTATGTAGACTAAGAAAATTTCGAAACGTTATAGATTATTTCAAGGTGACGTTTCAGGATTTCACGGGTTTCCATCAGTTTCTTCTGGAAAACAAGTATTTTTTGGGAAAAGTTTCCTGATTTACCAAAAGTAGCACGAATGCAGGCTGTTGCAAAAAAAAAATCTTTGTTCACCAGTGTGAAAATATATTCTGCTTGTTTATTAGGTGTTTTGCCTTTAGCTTGTTGACGGCCCTTCCTCATTGACTGAGCCCCGGGCAACATTCGCTGTGTAGTATTGCAGCTGTGTAAGAATTGCAGGAAATTACTAGTTCGACATTTGCTTTAAATTCTGTCTTAGCTGTGCTCGTATTCGCAAGAATATTTGGGAGCCTACTCGGAAAATTAGGAAGGAACCGAGCTATTACGACTGTTATTAAACATACCTAGTTTTTGATTTATATTCCGGAAACGTGACTGGTTTTTATTGAGAAGGTTTCTGAATTCTTCAGATAGATTTCAGATTACCAGTGCGAAGTTCAAATAACTTTCAGGAAGGCTTTACTGATTTTTGTGGGAAACTTTTCTGTTTTTTTTTCTTTCTTTTTTTTTTTACATATATGTTACCGTCAGAAATCAGGCACTTTAGCTGCCCATTGGTTTCCAGGAACGTTTATGACATTTTTTTGCAGTGTAGAAGAAGAGTCAACGAGTTCATGCCCTCAGTAAACTTCGTGCAATGAAACAATGTAGCATATTTGGGGGTTTTGTAGGGTCTTTTGTGCAACAAATGATACGTTCGTAACCATAGAATTACCTATAATCCGAAAATTTCCAAGACTAAATTTTTCCTTTCCTCTTCTGTTTGCGACATCCTCATATATATCGTATAATAGCCAATGATTTTTTAACGTTTCTGACGTCATCAAATCTGCATCTACCAATCAATGGCAACGTAATGGAAACAGGGGTTCCCTTGTAGCGTATTCTTATTACCATCAGTGTCAGCGATTGTCAGGGCCTATAAGAATTAAGTGGGACTATAAACTGTCATTTCAGGAGAATGAAGAAACGAAAAGGTGGGGGGCAATGAAAGCTATCTCGTGGAGTTCAGGGTTAATCCACTGGAGTAAAATGTCAACCATCAAAATATCACCAAACAGGCAAATGCTTCGTTCAAATGTGGAAGCAATTTTCCCCCGTCATATCTTGACGGACGATTTTCGAGTTCTAAATAGGCCGCACACTTTCCAATAACAAAACTATAAATGAGGCAACGAGAAGGAAAGGGATGTGAGAAGACGTTTTAAAGTTTTGAGTTATAAAACACGTTTAAAGTTCTGACCCTAGGTAGGCTTTCATTGAAAACTTTTTCTAAAGCATGCTATAGAGAACAACATACCGGGGCTACTAGTACCATATCTTGCCCTAAGACAGATGAGAGGTTCTCTATTATATTTGAATTGTTTATCTATAAATATTTTACATAAATATATAATTTTGGCACTTATATCCCCTTGCTTCTTAAAGCCATAAATGAAAAGTTGCTGTAATTCACTATGGGATATAAACGTTAGGCGTCTTTGGCATTGAGCGGTTTTTTTTTTTTTTTTTTTTTTGGGTTGTCCAAATATTCTGCGTAAAGGTCGTCCACAAAATGAAATTGTGATTGTTTGTGACAAAGGGGAGAGAAGTTACAAAAAGTGGGACATATGACGTATTTTTTACATTATTCTTGCGTAATATAGGGTGACATATGACAAGAAGGGAGGGGATCAGGTGAAGTGTGACACTTTGTGGGCAATGTAGGAGGGGTGTCAAAAATGATGAAAAAGAACTGTGACATTTTTTGGCATACCTTAAGGCGGATTCCTAAAATGTGCTGAAGATCGGCTTCAGTTCCATTGTTCGAAGCTTGAAAAAGGAAAAACAAGAAATCAATTTGAAAAAGTAAGTTTGAATCTCACCAAAAAAAATTTTTTTAAATATAATATGTAAACTCAGTAAAAAATGACGTCTAGGAGTAAAATTAGGAATTGATTTTTTTTTTTTTTTTTTTTGGTTAAAAGTTAGGCGTCAAAAAAGGAAGACTTGATGTGTAAATAATATTTTCAGTTGCAAAATACGACTAACGACGGCTAATTTCGAAACCTGTAAAGAGCCTTCATAAACGTTTGCTTTCATATTTATTTCTTAATATAAATATTCAAATTTGTGTATGTGTGTGCGTGCACGCGCGCGCGTATTGAACTTTTAGTGTTAACTTACAGCTTAAACTTGCCAGGTAAACTTTAAATTACATGATCCAAAAATTTTATCAAAATTTTGTGTTTACGTCTTCATTTTAATACTTATGAAACTTTTATTTATCTATTTGCATACTAACACGCTAGTTAAATAATCTCAACAAATTTTCCTTCTTATTAGAAACTAAAAAAATAAATAGTATCCTTTGCAAAGGATAAGGAGTTAAATAACTTGCTTCGTTTATCGCTTAGTGAGGTTGAGGTGCTAAATCGAATTTAAGCTGTTTTAATAAATTAACTTAATGAAAAGGTTTTTATAAGAAATCCAAAGAGTCTGGAGACATCAAATATAAAAATGTTGTTTCAATGTTTAGATTGTTTAAAATTTGGAGTTTTATAGTAAAACTCCATTCCTTAATTTAAATTACATAATAACTACTACTTGTGCTAAATGAGGAGGTTTATGCTATCGTTAACTGAGCGTTTGTTGTTAAGTAAAGAACTTTCGCCGAAATTACCATTTAATAAAAAATAGGCGAAATCTCATGAGTTTTAGTTTTTCAGAAAGATTGTTTTTCGAGTCTTTCTTAACAGCTTTTAGATTACACGAATAATTCAAGTGATTAACACTTCGTGAACATCCGAACCTCAGCATTATAGTGATCCCCAATTACTTCTTTCTTTCCCCAACTATCCAACTGGACATTAATCCTTAGTAATTGGCCATAATACGCAACCAATGAGGAGTCGAAAAGGGGTGCGCTTTAAAGGGGGGATCTGGTTTAATGAGGGTAAAGGTTGACAGCAGAAGGATCTTTGTCCCTTGTTCGAAGTATCTGGTGTCACTTGACACGAGATTTGGAACCCTTGCCGAAACTATAATCACTGTATTAAGGAAGTTCCAATAGAGAACACAATGCCCAAGTACATGCACCATGCTGTTATAGAAATAATTAATGGAATGGCTTTTACGAATTTAACGTTTCTGTGACGTTGAACAAACACTTGAGTAATCTTTTTTAGAAAAACAGTTCTTTTTTTTTTTTTTTGTTTAGTTAGAACTGATTGCAAAAACTAATTCAAATTTACTGCAAACCCTGAAATGAAAATACCAAGTTAAATGACATTGCCAATATTGAAGAGCATTTGGTTATGCTCAGGGGCAAGCGGATACAGACAACCATTTTAGGGGGAGGGGTCATGCTGAAGAATGACTTCCCCTCCCTGCTGGGATGTCAGTAAAAAGCACGAAATCGTCCAGGAATAAGGCAATTAATGCGACACAGATAAAAAAATTAAATGAGACAATTTGTGACAAAGAAGGCGAGAAGAGAAAGGGGGCAAATAGGTTGAAAAAAAAGTGACGTTTTTTATATATATGGACAATTAGTTTCCATGATGATAATTTCACTGAGCTTTTTCTATCAAATATTTAAATTTGTTTCATAAAGTTTTGTAAGAATACAAAATAATTTGGATCCGAAATCTTGAAATTTTATCCGAAGCAATATTTTATTACCTTTCAAAAAAAAAAAAGAGTGCCCTTTGATTTAAGAGCTATCACTTTGAAATGCTTTCCATTTTAGAAATGAAAACGTATTCTTCAACGAATGTATCAAACTTATTCCACCATTCCATCTACACTTCATTTCCTTTTAAACTTCCATTATCTAATTGCAAACGACAGAGCTTTTTCAATTCGATGAAAAGAGTGTTCTTTTTCTCGCACTTTTTTTTTTTTACTATCTCTTAAGCTAAAATCTAGCAAAAAGATTGGTCTTCTCGAAAAAATAATAAAAAACATATGCATCCAGACAAAAGCTATCGTCATCCTGCTACGTCTCATGGATCTAACAGGATTAATAAACAACAATAACACATGAAGAAACGAACTAAAATCTCTTTTTAAAAAAAGATGGAAATATCTTTCTCGTCATTCGACAAAGCTCCTATTCAGTTTTAAAGCCCCGACTAGGCATGAGAGCACGCAATATTCCATTTAAGTTCTGAGGATTTGGAAGCTTTTTGAAGTAATCTTTTTTTCTCTTTTTTCTTGATGCTGCCAGTTAACATTTCCTAATTCTCCTTTCTTAAGCCTGTTAAGGGAGGAATGAAGAAGATTTTTAAATCGGGATGGTGCAAATGTGTCCGTTGTTCCGTGATCTCAGCAGTTAGTGTTTCATCACTGTCATTTATCATTTTTTCAGTCTCGGCTATGATATTCAGGTGTGGAATTAAGAACTTTTTCGCACCAGGATTTTCTTTTCGAAACGAATCGTTTTAATGACTGAGATCTGATGGTTTTCTTTCTGCAGAGGTTTACGTTCGTTTGAGACTGTAATGACCAATGAAGTCCGTAGGAACCTTTATATTTTTTGACATTAATGACTTTCCAATGGGCCTTTTACATCTGGCGTAATAATCAGAGCTTAAACATCATGTCGATGAAAAAACATAGTTTAAAAAAATGAGTCTTCGAGAATCAGCAAAACATTGAAACCCTACCAAATGTGAGGTAGGCGGAGAGAGATATGAGCCTGTATATGTTTTGACATTAATGACTTTCCAATGGGCCTTTTACGTCTGGCATAATAATCCGAGCTTAAGCATCATGTCGATGAAAAACATAGTTTTAAAAAAATGAGTCTTAGAGTATCTGCATCACATTGAAATCCTACCAAATGTGAGAAAGGCGGAGAGAGAAATGTGCCTCTAATTTGATATCCTGACTTTCCAATGGGCCTTTTACATCTGGCATAATAATCCAGACTCATACACAATAACTTAAACACAATGATAATGATAACACCTGACACTTTAAATATCATACATTTTTCTAACTTTCTAGGGAAATATGTGACTAGTTATTTTTCAACTTTAGCCATATAAAAGGCACGTTTGAACTCACGTTTTTCCAAAGACAACAACAAAAACAAACAGCATGTGGTCATATAGGGTACTGATGTTACCGTTAAAGTATGTAATGTAGTTACTTTATAGAATACCTAGTTATTCCACGAAATAACTGATCGTGTCCGTTAAAGTGTAATATGTTATTAATTTGACACTTTAACTAGTTATTCTATGAAATAACTAGGTATTCTATAAATTAACCAATGGAGAGACATTTAAAGTGTAAAATAAACAATTTATCTAAAATGAAATAACTAGGTATTCTATAAATAAAAACTAATGATAGAGAATTAAAATGAAAAAGAAGCAATTTATCTTTTTATGCAACGTATAAATGGTATTTATGGAAACGTACCATAAAATCATTTGTTACAACAAGGATTACTGAAATGACACTTGAAATTACAAAGAACATTATTTCTATAAAAGAAATATTTTGACACTCTGGGTTTTACACGAACATTTTTGAAATGCAGTAAGGGTGGAAGGTAAATGTATTTGTCGTGCAAGATATATAATATAGATTATTTTACACTTTAACGGGCTGCAGATTATTCCATACAATATCTATACAATTATTCTATATAATATATTCTATACAAATTATTCTATAATAACTAGTTAAACCAAGAAATACAAGAGAGTTTTACACTTTAACGGACACGATCAGGTATTCCATGAAATAACTAGGTATTCTATAAAATAACGGATTTCATACTTTAACGGTAACATTGACAGCAAATGGATATAAAATATATTTTTTATAATCCTGTGTCTAAAAAATTAGCAATATGCTGCAACAGAACGGTTTATTTGCTATGTAAAGTTATTGTCTGCATTTCCGTAAAGATAACATGCATATGTATAAAGATGTTAGTATTTCTTTCGAAAACACCAATTTAGTGAACATGCTTTTTGGTTTTAAACTTGTAGAGTTTCCCACTTTGTTTCAATTTCATGCCTTCCACCCTCTTCTCAATGCTTCCACCAACGTCTTGTAGGGGAGAGTGTTGTACCTTGGGACGCTGCTAATTTTTAAGACTCTATTTTCAGCAGCCATGTTTTTGTAATCTCCAATAGTAATCTTCACCACTCAATGGTGCCATAGTAAAAATCGCATCAAATGAGCAAAATTGATGATTTTGTGAGAGAAAGAAAATTTCATGACCCCAAAAATAAATATTTTCTTCATTTGTATTTCATTTTCAGTCTTTGTATTTGTAAATTTAATCAACGGAATTTTATTTTGTTACAAAAGAGAAGTACTTTAAATATTTTGCTTTTAAGGAAATATAGATAGTGCATCTAGATTTGCCATTATTTTGGTTTTTCTTAAACCACGTGATGATTGCACTTTGGGACAGTCAAACATTTTGTACCTTAGGACACGTTCCAAGGTACAACCTACGCATGGTTCTTAATAATTAAGATATGTTTAGGAACATGGAACAATATGCTAGTCTTATGTAGTCTTTTAAACAAATTTACAGTTAAATAATAATTCATTATTCATAATTCATAACGAAGTATTCATGATTTAATTCATTACCAATAAATTTTTTTGAGCAATAACGATTGCTTATTGCTTTCATTTGACTGTTTTTGGCGTGCTATCATTTTATTTTCCCACCGCCACCCTCCGTACCATCACCGTCGACGGGCTCCTCACGATGCTGTTCATATAGCGAAAGCCGTCTCCAGGTTGCATCCATGTTCTACATACACAACTACACACACGCATACATACACAACTACACACACGCATACATACACAACTACACACACGCATACATACACAACTACACACACGCACACATACACAACTACACACACGCACACAAACACATACACGCACATACACCTACACACACATACACATACCTACACACACATACGCATACATACAGACATCCACACATACACACACAAAAACATACACACACATACACACACAAAAACATACACACACATACACACACAAAAACATACACACACATACACACAACTACCCACACATTCATGCCAGCACACAGACACAAACACATATACCTACACACACATACACATACCCACACATACAACCCCCCCCACACACATTCATACACACAACTACCCACACATTTATGACAACACACAGACACAAACACACATGCCTACACACACATAAACATACCCCTGCACACAAACACACATACCCCCCACACACAAACACACATACCCCCCCACACACAAACACACACGCCTACATACACACACTCGTGATTGCGAAAAACATAAATTAAATTTAAGATGTCAAATTTCAAATTATTATTTTTTTTTCTGGTGCAAAATTGGTTAAGTATATGGCTGTTTCCTGAATCATGAAGACTTTCCCATAGTACAACAGGATGTGTCCCAAGGTACAATAGGATGTTGTACCTTGGGACAGCTTGAAACTCATACTTTAAACGGCTGGCAATATTTTATTTTCAAACTGTCTGAATTTTAAAAAAATATATTACATAGAAATATGTTGGGGTATTTTAATGTGCCTTTTATATTTTAAATTTGATTCAAATAATTGACGTTAAAAATTAAAATATGAAAAGTGTCCCGAGGTACAACACTCTCTCCTATACCTGCAGAAACTGGATAGTGTACAAGACATATTTGATAAACATTATTTGACAAAAAAAAGGGAGAATTAAAAAGAGGATTGTTTTTTAATCCGCTTTCGAGAAAGATAACTACAGTGAAGCACCGTTTTTTTTTTTTTTTCTTTTATACGTTTTTATCATTTATACGTTTTTTTTCACTTGTACGCTTTTTTCATACAGTCCCTTCAGAAACATATAAACGGTGCTTCACTGTATTTTTAACCTTCAAACATTTGCAGTCAAGTGTACACGGTAACTAAGTATATTTCCCGTTATGCATTATGCATGGTGTATTTCCATAAAACTGTGTGTTTTATCACTATTTTATTTAATGTTGAACAATTGAAAAGTGAGGGAGGAGGGGTATCAATGAATGCAAAAGATACAATGTTGTTGAATGTAGCAATCATGGAGGATGATTGTAAGCAATTTCATGTATCTTTCATACTAATCTACTCAATGGCCTTGGTTTTGGGATCAATAGGTAGCCAAATCGAGCTGTTTGAGAAGTTATTATTATGTAGATCTGATGTATTTACATGAAATGTCAATAAAATGCTGAATTAAAGAAACAAAATATCTTCGAATGGACGCGACGGCTTTCAAGTGTAACGATCCTTGGAGATCTTTGAACTAAATAAAGGTTCTCTTCCTCAGTACTCTAATCCATGCAATTAATATTCCTTATGGTGTCTCAAAACTAGAATTTTCCAAAAAGATCGAAATACTAATGCAAGTCTTCGGCATTGAAATTAATTATCAAATACGGTACTGGCTGGGACACCTCAAGGGACAGTCCCGGTCCGTTTGAGAAGGGACCTCAGTATGATTACCTCTCGTGCAGGGACACATTAAGGGGCGTTCGTAGATTACAATGAGTGGAAATTAATACAAGAAGTATTGAAGATAATATAGTAAATAGTTTGTACAAAAAATATTGAATTTATTGTAATACAATATTAAATTTTTATCTAAAATTTAACACGTGGAAGATGTCATGAGTTCCAAAAGCAAGTACCGATAAACCAATTCGCATTCTAAAATGCATTACGGAAGTCAATCGTGTAAATGCTAAGATTTTAAGCATTCACTTGGGCTCAGCACAGAAGCATAGTGTATACAGCCTGGGACAAGTTTTATAGGCAGAACTTGATAAGTCTATAATAATTGTAATTTACGCTGTATTTTATTGAACATTGAACCAGCTGTGCTATCGAAAATTCCATGTAACATGAATTTCTTCAAATAAATGAAAGTCATAAAACTGTCTTGTATTAAATTTTTGCTGAAGTTTCCTTTTTTTTTTTTTTCAAAAAGTTTCTAGAAAAGCATGCAAAACATTTTCGGTATTTAAACTTGAATATTACGTACGAATCAACAAATTAGACCAAGTCAAGATTACCGTGCGGGCTAAGTAGGCGTGGGCCCATTATTCCACTTTCCTAAGGGGCTCCAAATTTTTGAAACACTTAATGCAATATGCATAACATTAAAGAATGAGGTACTTTTAAGGAAAATAATAAAAAAATCAATGATATATTAATTGAAAAAAAAAATCTTTTGAATTTTATAGTATTTCTCTTATTTAAATAGTTAGAAAGTTTTATTTCTTGAATTTCATGCAAAACCGAGTTTAGTGACACTTTTTTTTTTTTTTTTTTTTTTGTTCATAAATGGAACGGATTAATGAAACTAAGCAGACTCTAAAAAAAGAATTGTTTGGTAAATTACCATTTTTTTTTCTTTTGAATACTTGTGTGGGAGAAGGGAGAGGCACAATATCCTTTTCGCTATTTAATTGATCTATAAATGTATGAAGTTATGAAATGAATATGAAAAGGCAGTGGTGGTACTAAGTGCTACGCATGGGCAAACAGTGCGACTGCACAGGACTCTGCAACAAGGACCCACAAGGGCTGGACCGACACTGCGGAAAAGTTGAAAAATACTTTTCGTTGACTTAAAGTGATAAAGAGGGGGCTTCCAAATTATTGTGGGTCTTGGACCTCACTTTTAGTTAGTCGGGCCAAGAATACACTACATAAGCGTACATCAACTCATGAAAGTCTGAGCAAGGGGTAAGGGACGAAATATCTAATCCTCTTGGTGTCTCTTACTGAGAGGTTCTACTGTAGCAGATTTTGACTTAAGAAAAATTATCGCACCACAGTAGAGGTAGCAAATTTTCGGCGCATACAAAAGACTTTCGAAATTCTAGCCCGGGCCTGTCACTGACAGCGAAGCAGCTGCCTTATGACAGAGACTGATCACCCCAGTCGGCATATCTCTAAGAAAAAGTGTCACCTACCTCTGCCTCATTGTTCTCAGTACGGAGGAATTTTGAGTTTCGGGATTTCATCTGACCCATCCATCACCCGTGGTGCCGAAATGAAACCGAAATAAAAATTATTGCACTCCCCAGGCCCCTGAAGACATGCGTGGTATGATTTAGCAGTTGATTAGTTGGTTACTCGCTTTCTTGTGGTTCATCTAATGGTGAGTTAATTTTTGTTGGATACACAATGACATGGTCGGTTAATTACATTTGGTTATTCAAGATCTTGGGGCTAAATAGACTTTTGCCCCTTTGATGGCCTCAATTATATATCTTCATTCGCTTTCTTTTTCGCTTGACAGCAATAAAGCAGAGTAATTGTAGTTGTGTGTTGGACTTCTTCTGTCAATGCTGTAAAGTGTTATTGAAGAAATTCAAAAGCAGGTTTTGATAAGGGATGAAATGGTTCCTTCAGCAAGGAGAATTAAGATCAGTTAGTGGTTATTTTATAATCAACGTAGGCAGGTATGCAATTAGTGTACATGCTTGGTGAGATGATTCAATGTGAAGACTTAAAAAGGAATGAAAATGGAATTATTCTTTAACTTCAATGCGTATGGGGGCACAACAGATTCGTTTTATAATTCATTAGTTAACTTACCGAACCTTGGATTATAAATTTGACGCTTTTGATGTGATCTTATACAATAATGCTATGAGGCTAGTTTTCTTCTGTCTTTGTAAGGAGTCGGTAACCAAAAAATGTTCAGAAAAATCAATGATAGATTTGGAAGTAATTAACAAACAGTTTCAATCACAGCGTCCATAACCGACTTGCAGGCAAACAACCTTTTCACAGAAGTTGAGTATATTTTCATACAGGTAGCTAAAAGCACTTTAGCACAACCAACGAGCGTGGTACGGCTCCTCATTGGATAAACTGTTTTCGATCTTTATATATTATGTAAAGCCTGAAAATTTTTAAACCGATGTAATCGATGTAAACTCAAGTGGTGTTATAATTTGTCGGACACTTGGCGATATATCGCCAGTCTTTTGCTCGCCAAGTTTTGTCTCCAACTTGGCGACAAATTTGGCGATTCTTTTTTTTTTTTTTTTTTTGATCTGGTTTCAATTTGTCTACTGTTGGTGATATTTAGAACGTAAACAATTGAATCACATTAAAATTGCCAGTAATGGGGAAATGATATTAAATTGGAGTAAAAGGAAGTCATGTGATGCACACATCAGCTCGTTGTTTTATGGAGTTAATCTATTTGGCAAGTGAGGCATCCACAATTTAATCGAAACTGGTAAAACCGATATTTATCCCTTTTCAAATTCTTCATTTGCGACAGCATTTCACAAGTTGAAAATCGTCACCGGACTTAAATTGTAAAACGTTGCTTTTTTTCCACATTTGTTCTTTAAATCGCACAACAGTACGTTTTCTTTTTCCCAAATAGTTTTAGGTTCTGTAAATACGCACCAATTCCAAAAAGGTGTAAAACAAACTGTCTTAAAATGTCTAAATATAATCATTTCCGTAGAAGATGTTCCTCGAAAAGTTTTCTGTGGCAAATAGAAAAAATTAAGAAAAAAAAACCCCGAGGTAAAAAGGAAGAAAAAAACAGCAGAATGAAAGTTTTAATTTCAAAGATTCAAAAACGCAAGAGCAAAAACGAAACTTTGGTTTGTTTTTAAATTTTTCGTTGACTGAAAAAATCCCAGATTCATTCATCACTTAATATTTCTATGCAGAACATTTTATCTTTTGAATACAAGCTCAGAAAATGCTCCTGTCTTCTCCACTGACAAGTATAAATTTCGCTGTCATAACTTCTCATGTTTTGAAAAGCTTACAAAATGTAATGTTTTTTCCTTTCTCTCTTGTGAAGAAAGAACAGCAGAAGGTTCTACGCACACACTTGCAAAAACATGCCGTTTCCCCCATTTTTGTGAGACTGTTTATCCAAACTAAGCATCCTTTTATGTAAATTGATTTAAATTTATTCATACACAGAGAAGAGAGCATGGTTTCAAAGCTATTTCCTCTCAATTCCGCGTAAAACTTTTGAGAGGTCTTTAAGTCCTTAACATAAAGATCGATTATGAACTGGTTTTTCAATCCCCCGTCTTTTACCTATTATTATCTTCATAAACTTTAAAGGTGGAATTTTCTCAAGTAAAATGGTGAAATCCAAAATGGATATATAGCATATCTAATGGTGATGTGGTTTAATTCATGGCCCGTCGGATTTTTTTTTTTTTTTTTTTTTTCGCCTTGCTTCCGTCAAAGTTTTATGCATACACATATATTTGCATCTTTATTTGAAAGGTACTTTAACTTTATTGCTTAAATTATCCTTGACCGTAACGGAAGCTTTAAAGGCTCAATCAACTGTTCTTTTATTAAAATTCATTGATTATTGATCGAAACTTTAATTTCATTTAAATAAACATGACTTAAATTATTCCTTTTAAAGTTTCCTAAAACAAGTTTGAGTTAATTATGCACACACGAATTCTTAGTTCTGCTTTAAATTTGATGCACCGGGCAAGAATATGGCTGGGGAGATTATTCCAATTATTTTAGTAAAGGATTTTTGCTACGAAAGTGAAGCGCAGAAAATAAAGCCCTTTTTCATCTTTTCGGTTATAAAAAAATATATATAACACAGAACTAAAGCGGCTTTTTTTTTTAGGGGAGAGGGGACATAAGTCTTTGCATGGTGTATAAACTAACATACTAGAACTGACAATAGAGCTTAAAACTGAGAGCCTTAGGGGGTAACTTATAAACACCTCCTCGCTGTTCCACTGATATGAGCGTAACCAGAAATTATCTTTGAAGTTGGGGGTGGGGGAGGGAGTCATAGTCGTCCAAACATGAAGCTACCATACTAGGATTACTTTAAATGCAGAACTTAAGGGGGTGACTTCGAAACTTCTCATTGCTTTTCATTGACAAGAGCACAGTCAGAAGGTTCTAAGAACGTCCAAGAACTACCATCCTAGGATCGGTATGTGGCTTAAAACCAAGTTCTCTGGGGATGCTGATCCCCAAATCACTTTCCTCGTTTTTCCACTGAGCACACAGTATTGCATTATGTTATTCTGTAGTTGATGTGAAGGCTCATCCTTTTCTGGGAAACGTAGAAACTTTTCTGCGAAAAAATGTTGACTTTACGTTATTTTGTAACAAATTAAGAGTGGTTGATAATTTTGGAAGAGCAAATGGGGCTATTCTCCTCACAACCCGAACCAGTTCTACGCCAATAATAGTGTTTACAAGTCCCCCCCCCCGGTCTCGGGAAAAAAAAACTGTCAAACATATTCTGGTATTGGTTTGGGGTCAAAACTTCGCGGTCAAAACTTCGCCGGACAAAACTTCGCGGCCAAAATTTCGCTTGGTCAAAACTTCGCGTGGTCAAAACTTCGCGTGGTCAAAACTTCTCGTGGTCAAAACTTCTCGTGGTCAAAACTTCGCATGGACAAAAGTTCGCGCGGTCAACTTCGCTTATTCATAACTTTGTGACTTCGCCTTCTGTATTCAACAATACAGAACGGTTGTTATACCGGAAGCAAATCAACATAGAGTATATAGGAATAAAGTTTGGACTTTTACCACTAGTCATTACAATGTAATGATTTTTAAAATGTGTGATCGTTATAACGAGCGTCGACTGTATATGTAATTTAAATATTTTTTTCAATTAAAACTAAAATAATTTATTTTTAAAAAGTTTGATTTAGATGCGAAAAGTAATGCACGTACATAGTTTTGTTTGTGCAAAGTTTTGTACGCACGAAATTTTGACTGCGCGAAGTTTTGCCCACGCGAAGTTTTGACAACGTGAAGTTTTGGCCAAGCGAAGTTTTGACCGCACGAAGTTTAGTCTACGAGAAATTTTGGCAGCGAAGTATTGTCCAGCGAAGTTTCGGCCGCGAAGTTTTGACCCATTACCTCTGGGGTTAAAGGTTAGATGGCGGAAAACCGCACTTTTTGAGGACGAGAAGTCAAGAACATTGGGAACAAAATGTAGGTACTTTTGAAATTTTGTAAAGGGTTGCAGTGTTTTAAGAATCATTATTTATTTATTTTTGTTTTGCTGTTCCAGGAACAGTAAATCTTTAGCCTTTCTTAAATTTATCTTGGTATATTTTTTAATCTTAACCTGAGAACAGCGCATCGACCACAGGTTGTTTTTCGTGCATTGACACTGTGCTGGCAGGGAAACAACTTCTACAGATAAATAAATACCTTTGTGCGGAACAGTAAAGTAAGAAAAACAACGTTAAAAAAAGCACAAATTTGCTATTTACAGCAGACACGTGTTTCAGCGTTACAGGGAACGCCTTTTTCTATGCAAAAAGTAATAAGCTTATGGATGAAAAGACATCCGACAAAAGGTTTTTGTGCCACGCCCCCTAAATTACAAAATTTAATTTCCCAAAAACGGTAAGGCAGACAAAGCTCATATTTTGCGCAAACATTACATTCATGATAAGGAACAACATTTTCAAAAATAAAGAAAATTAAAAATGTCAACAATCACAACCTGCCTGATCCTTACAGACAATGGCTCTTAAGACTTAATGTTTCAATACAATATATGAGTAGTTAAAATGCGATTAGTTTTTTTAAAAAATTTCAAATGAAAAATAAAACTGTTTATTTATCACTTCGTTTTAACGTGATTGTAAAATAAAATCGTGATTTGAATACTTTGTAAGACTTATAAATGTTTTTATGTAAAATACTATGAATTAAGCTCAGTGTATTTTTTAATATATGATTATCGGTTCCTTTTTATGTTTTCGAATGAAAGAGTAGAACTTTTAATACTACTAAAATAATAGAAAGCAATAATAAATAAACCAAATAGTTTAATCAAACCAAAATACTAATCGAAGTGCAATATTCCCAATATCATTGTGGATCGACGAACGATGACGTCATTTGCTAGTTGGATGACCTTCCTATCTCGAAGGCCTCGCGCCGACTCCTATACCCCAAAGCCGCAGTCCGACTCCAACTGTTCTTCAAATCATATCTAATGTAAAAACTTTCCATATGCAAAATATTTAATGTAATTCATTAATAAACAATGTTTAAAAGGTACTGGCTGAGCAATCCTTAGTTGGGAAAACTTGAATTGGGCAAACACAAACGCATCTCTAAGCCCCCCCCCCCCGCAAAGGCTAAAAGAACTAAAAGTATTTTGGGGGGGGGGGAAATCACCTATGAAATCATAAAAAAAATTTCTTTTTGAACTAACGTTGCCTTTGTCTTCAGTTATGATGTTGACTTATTCACTTATTGGTATTTAACAGTATGCTTCTTTTTTTTTTTTTTTTTTTTTTTTTTTTTTTTTTTTTTTGTATGTCGAAGAAAATTTTTTAGTCATTTACATAGCATTTTCGCACATCTTAAAACTCTCTTTAAGTTCAAAAAATACAAATTTCAATTTATTCAATATCAACCTTACTCATAAATTTCACAAGCTGTCGAAAAAATATTATTGTAGCACATTTCTAGAAAATATTTTGTTTCGTGCAAAAACTATAAAATGTTTCCCCCGTTTGAGAGTTGTTCTTCACAGCTGCAAATATTTAAAACGAGATGTAAGATTCCGTTAAAACGAGAGAACAGCTCGAAACGCCACTGCTGAGAGCGAGAGGAAGTAGAAATAGGGGAAAACGAGTTTATCTTGTGATCGCAATTGTAGCGCCATCTTTTGAGGATGAGATGCACTAGCGAAGGCAGTGTTTTTAATCGCAAGGGAATTTATTGAATTGCTGTAAGCTTAATTAATACTCGCGGAACGCTTTCGGAAAGTTTACAAAAAAAGACAATAATTTTGAAAATTTATTAAGAATTGTTTAAATTTGCCTCTTGAAGTATGACAAAAAAATAAATTAGCTGTCACAAGTTTTATAGAAAAGTTCTGCTGAAACATTTACTTATTGTATTATTATTCTTCCTTATACATATTTCCTTTAAGTTGTTTTTTTTTCTGATGGGATCTCATAAAACTTTTTAAGGAAGGTGTGAAGCTCTCCTAATCCCTCTCCTTGTGGCCAAGCGTTCCTCCCCCCCCCCCTCCCTTCTTTTATTAATGTTCCCAAGTTTTACTTGAGGTAAGGGCGCAATTAAGGACATAAAAAGAAACTTGATGAAATATTTAGTTGCATTTTTTTAAAAATAAATCAGCGAATACAGAATAATGTAATACAAAGAAACGCCAAAAATGGCGGTGGCAAAGTTGCAATTATACCATAAATTGGCTTATAAAAATCAAGACCGTCAAGCAGGAAAGGTTTTCAAGTGCAGACAAAGCAGTTTTCCTTTTTTTATTTTTTTATTATTATTATTATTTTTAAATGAAATAATTGCTCATCCCTGAATATGAAAGAAGGGAAAAACTCTGTCTATAGTCCAATCGTCAACTTTTAAATTATTAGACACCAATGAAGCGTGCAAATTGCTTTACAGTCTTTGGTTGCAAAAAGAACATACTACCACTAATGAGAAGTTCAAAAATCAAGTAAGAAATAAGTCCTGATCAAAACAAACCCACTTTTCGGAACCTAAGCATCGATTTTCAAACACCAGATAAATTATAAATAAATAAATAATCCGTACTGCCTAAAGTAATTCTATAAATTAACACAAAATTTCTTAAATTGCTTCAAAAAATACAGTCAAACAAAAT
The DNA here is from genome assembly GCF_026930045.1 of Uloborus diversus. Classification (NCBI taxonomy): domain Eukaryota; kingdom Metazoa; phylum Arthropoda; class Arachnida; order Araneae; family Uloboridae; genus Uloborus; species Uloborus diversus. Next base: position 138,553,166 of record NC_072734.1, on the reverse strand, counting down.
GTTAAAGTTTAAATTGTACTGACATAAGTGGTACTACTTATTTTTACTCTCGCAGATATACTTGATGTTACGATTTATGGATGAAAATTGAATTTTAATAACAGGTGAAGAATCAGGTCTGCGCATTAATCATTTATTTACTAGAAAATCATTCGTCAAGGTGTGACGGGTGCAAATTGCATCTGCATTTGAAGGAAGCAATTGACTGTTTGGGGATATTTTGATGGTTAAAGTTTTTATAGTCGGGGGGCTACGGGGGAAGAAACTGCAAATTGTGATAAAATTATGAAACTCGGCATGCTTGTAGATATTGTGTAAACAAAAATTTTAGGAAGGGGAGGCATTCCAAAATCCCCCCCCCCAAAACCCCCCTGGCAGCCATTTTTGGTCCAAAACCAAAAACGGCGATTCTTTTTAAATTTTCGTTATTATAATTTTTTAAATCATTGGTTGTGTCATTCCATGAATGTTTATTACATTTTTTACTATTTAAAACTCCAAAAAATGTCTAATTTCAGAAATAACTTCACAAAAAGTGTTTTTTTTTTTAATCGATATTTTTAAATTGTGAGTTCCCTGAAGTGAATTTTTCCCCCCATAATAGATTTACAGGTTTCTGAAGTTGAAGATACATTACATTAGTGTTATATCAAAGTAGGGTTCCAGTTATCCGAACTCTAATTGCCCGAACTGTCCAATTATCCGGTCACGATGCCCCTCGTTTTAAATGACTGAGCACGCATAATTGAAACTATTTGCGAAGGGTATAATATAATAAGGACTTGAAGAAAAAAGGGTGAAATTAATTTCAAGACAACATAATTCTAATAGAAAGAAATTTAAAGTTTAATTTTAAATTTCTGTTCATTATTATTATTACTATTGTTGTTGTTGTTAATTCACCCTCACACCATTGATCATCAGTAAGCTTTTTCTCATTTTATTTTAAAAAAAGGAAAAAAAACATTATATATATATATATATATATATATATATATATATATATATATAAACAAATTCAAGTTTTGGAGCACCATATTTTAGCTGGTGCTTTTAAAATTAAAGTTTATTAGATCATAGATTTCAACCAACTTTAGTATCTTTACTGAAACTTTGAAGAATTTTATTTTGTGTGCGCGTGTAGTGTCTTTTTTTTTTTTTTTTTTCATTTTATTGCTATACGCTATACATATACTTTGGTAACTATGCTGGATGGTTACCCAGTTTTTATTCAAGATCTTTTTCTTTAACCCACAAACCTTCCAGACGTACACAAAGCCTTTGAAAAAGGAACGTTTGTTGTAAAAAAGACAATGAACGTGTTTTCTGTAATTCGATCGCACCATGCTTAGCAAAACAATGCGATAGTGAAAGGAGATGGTGGGGCTATTGGTCTTTCACAGATCCAACTGCATTAAGAAGATGGGTGTTGGCTGGTCTTCAAATTATCGATTTAATTACACAGTTTGAAAAAGTTACCTCTGCTGATTTAAAGAAACGCTGTATATGCGCAATGAAGAAATGTTACGTTTCCAAAGCATGTTTTCAAGAAAGTTTTTGAAGAGAAATAACTAAACATGAGAATCCATTTTTAGAGTCATCGAAAGAATTATTTCCATTGGAGACGAATGTAGCAGTAGACGAAAAATATGTGGAGCAACTGATGAAGATTGGGCAAGTTGAGGAAAAAAAACAGTGCAACAAATTTATAGAGAAAAGAGTTGTGACTCGAAAGACACTTTATGTTCACGGGTAGAAAAACAGTAACTTTTTAGCATTTCATTTTTTCCAGAAAAATAAGTAAGTCTGCTCTTTTACTGAAAAGATTAAAATCCGATACAGATTCGTTTTCAAAGCTTTTCATTATTTGCAATACCGTAAATTTCAACGTAGTTGAATTTCTCCTCTATGAAAATCAACCTCACCCTCCATCGATTTCAATAAATGGAGCTCTTTGAACGGGAAATAAGTCTGGTCAATAACATTCCTGCTCAGTGAGTTAAATTATAGTATTCCTACTGATGAAAACAACTCGAGGGAAGAAGAAAACGAGTTAAGATGGGATGATGAAGATGCAAATGATGAAAGCTAATTTTAAAATAAGTGCAGTGGAGATACATTGAGACGCCATTATCTATGATGGTTCTTTCATCGTTCACATAAAACGACCTCAGACAGAAAGTTTTTCGGTGGAGTATCTGCATTCTTTTCAGGATACAACAAGTAAGACATATAAGAAGAATAAGAGAAAGGTATCATTTTAGAGAAAATGGTTTGCTTTTTAAGAACTGGTTCAGTTTCTACCAAACGCAGTTAAGACAGAATTGTTTTCCATGATAGCACTAGCTATATGATCTTATGTTTGCTCTTAATGATGTGACGGTGATTTTCATCGAATAAGACATCTCTAGTGCCATAAAATCACGAGGAAGCTAATTTCTGAATTTTCGTTCATGTTTTGCATGTTGCAATAAGAGGATACATGAGCATATTCGTTGGAACTGTTGACAACGATGCTTCCATCAGCTGTACAAAAAGGGGATAAAGAAGATTTTGGAGCTGGAAAATACTTTCGATTTATACTAGTCCAAGACTTAGCGTACAAATTCGGTCAGCAAAAATCAGTTGTTCTAAGAGAATTCCACTCATTCTCAGCGGAACTCTCATGGTTACCTCTTTTCTTGCAGATCGGAAAAAAGTGACGACTCTTAATTCAAAAGAACGAAAAAATAACTCTTAAAAAGAGTGAAATCTATTGCGGGTGCATTCATTCTTTCTGAGTGCTAGCTTTATCGAAAAAAGACGCTTTACGAAAAAACCAAGACTAAAATTCGTCCTTATTCGCGTGAAATTCGGAAAAAATCCTTTTGATGAGCGAAAAATAAAAACATTCTTTAAAAGAAGGACTCAAAAGCATTTTCATTGGTTCGATTCTGTCACGTGATTTTGTTTAGGGAGAATCTTCTATACCTCCACGTTAGGCTTATCTAACGTTGGTCGCGAGTAGCAAGTGCATGTCGCTATCTAAATGTCTTCATTTAATGAATTTAAACAATATTTGTTGCCGAATGAGATTTCTGAAGGAAATGCACAAACTACATGGTAAGTGCGAAGAATTTTCTTTTTTATTAAAACTTGTAACTGTCAATATGTCTTGAACTGCTCGTATATCGTTACAAATCACCCACGTGCAATGTTACGGCGAACTTTTTGTAACTTTTCCTTCCAAATTAATGAAACTTTCATCAACAATTTTGTTTCGGTCATCGAATCAAAAATATGACATTTGAAACAGTCGTTACCATCTTTGGTGTCTGTGTGTGTACTGTATATATATTTTAGGCAGGTGTTACAGATCCGACCATAAGCAAATCTATAGGTCGGATACCGAATCCGCTCCCGATGGTCGGAGCTCCAACCACTGCATAATTTTAAATTAACCAAATATTGTTTTTGTGTATAATAAACTTTAAAGAGTATCATGAACTTTGTATATTACACTCATTCATGTGTAACGGGCCATTTATTAATTAAGTAAGGGTCCTGAGAGGGAGGGGGTTAAAAATTCTCTACATACCCTTGCTTGGAGAGGGGGGAGGGGTTAGATCCATTCTTACGTAATATTTTCCAAGCTGATATTTTATATAGAAATCCGCGGTCAAGTGGTTTGGCAAATATTACATTTCATTTGCTTCAGGGAGGTAAAAGTATGTATTATAGGATGAGCTGTTTTTTACTTGTGTTTCAAAGAATGAAACGTGTAAAATATAATAAAAGAATCGCACTGTGTTTTGCATGTCTTATATTTAATTATTATCGCATTATATACAAAAATTATTTGTCGAAAAAACATTCGGTCTAGATTCCTTACAGTAAACATTTCTTTGTTCAAAAATGTTCTAAAAAAATAATGATAGTTAATTTAAGAACGATCCCAGTGATGCAATATTTGTTATTTTATTATTGTGAAGAAAAAAAAAGAATCTTTCGTAAGATGGGGGGGGAGTCTTACATACCATTACATAGGGGGAAGGGAAGGTCAAAAATTGCCAAAATTGTCCTTACGTAATTGATGAATGGCCCCGAAGAAACAAAATTGAATTCAAACGTATCTTGTCACAATTTATGAGTGACTTTTTAAATTAATTTGGACTGATGTAACTTTTAAAACATTATTAATGTTAAAAGGCACACCGAGAATATAAATATAGAGTTCCAAAATTTTAAATCTATTTATTTGGAACTGTGTGGGTTTTTTAATTTTATTTCAATCTTTAGTTTGGGAATTGTACGTAATATTGCACATGGGTGATTTGTAACGATATACGAGTAGTTCAAGAAATATTACCAGTTAAAGTTTTAATAAAAAAGAAAATTCTTCGTACACTGTTAAAAGCAGGGGTTCCAGACGAGTGAAAATATTCCCTCTAAGGTGAAAGCATAGTGCCTGAAGGTGCATCACAGGCTAGAAAATAGAGCAGAGGAGCCAGAACATCATGCAATCTTAGAAAGACTCATTGCGCATGCGCTTTTTGCCTTAGACATACATTCAAACACCTCAATATGGCGGACAAATGATGATTGCGTTTGTGTGTCTTTCACATTGAATGAAGTACACTATTGGATTAAAACCCAACTTTTCTAGGATTAATTATCCGAAATTACAAGTAAGTACAGCTTTTGATCACTTTGTAGCTTTTAGGGCTTTCAAACATAGTTAAGTGTTTAAAAGTGCATTTATTGCTTTTCACAGTAACCGTTAGTCTTCTAGTTCTCGTTTACCATTACTATCGTGAAATTTCCATCATTCAAAACGCTACTAAAAATATCTGTCATTATTTTCTTGAATACTCGATAAGCAGCTTTTATTAGTCACCAAAAGAACCTTAATAAAAATGTTTCTTGTGCTTCGTAGATTATAACATAAAGATAGCGAAAAAAAAAATCTCTCTCAGTCTAGCTCTTTTTTTCTTTTTTTTTGCTTTTTCATTCAAGTGTTGGAGGTCTAGTCTCTGCCCATACGTAAATAGCATACGTTAATCGTGACGTCATCGCACGAGCACATCGTATCGGACGCTAGCAACTTACGCACTCACCGTACGTACGGTAACTGCGGTAGTCTCTGCCCAAAAATACCGGAAGTTCGTTAATACTCACTGGGATAACGAACGTACGGTAAGCATTAAACCACGCCTTTCTTCCTGTCCCTGTAAGCCAATGGAAAATTAGAATCGTTGACATGAGAACGCTCAGGAGACGAGGCTAGCTTCAGTTGTTTTGTTTTGATTCTCCTTTCGACGTCTGCTCTCAATTATAGAAAGATGGAAAAAAAATTCTTGTTATTACTTACACCACTCGGGTACCCAAATCAGAAGAAAAGGGGCACAAAAGAAGAACCTTTTGACCTAAGAATCATAATGATCATAAAAAAAAAGCATTTTTGTTGGAGTTTTTACCATTTTTTTTTTTTTTTTTTTTTTTTTGGAGCATTCAGTAACAAATTCCTAAAATTTAAAATATCAACTAGCAAAGAAAACAAAGCAAAGGAAGGTTCTAATTAAATTCATTTTTAATATTTCTTCATTGATCTGTCAATATGATAATGAAATTACAAAATATTCCTAATGTAGCGAAATATCATTCTTTGAAACATTATTTTGAATTGTTTTGTAAATTATCAAAATAGCTTTAACACTATAATATTTTTTAAGAATTTGGCGCAAAGTACTTTTGTGCCAACTCTCAAATAAAAAACAGGCATTTCTGGCACCATGGACATATTCACCGGGGGGGGGGGCATTTGTCAATGGGGGGGAGTTTGAAAGTGTATACATCTTCTTCCAAGTACATTAATAAAAAAGAAAAATTACTGGTGTTGAGTTAATACTGCTATCATTTTAGAATTGCATTGCTTCCAAAATCTTGGGGGGAGGGGGGGGGGGCTAAAAGACCAGTCCCCAAACTGTCCAAATTATGGCCCTGCCCAGGAGGACACTGAACTTTAATCTTTGGGAGGAAAAAAAGTCTTCAATTATTTGCCGAATGGAATGCCACAAATATTGTCGCTGAATGAGGATAATTTTACCTAATAAAACTCCTAATTTTGCTGAAGCGGCAAAAAAATTTATCGAATAAGGAAAATTTTGGGAGGTCACAACGACTTTGCATTGGGACTTTCCTGGGCCTGCCCTCCCCTTCCATGTTGAGATGGTGACACCCTTGTCTGGCTCTGATCTATAAATTTTAGGCCCCCCTGGCAAAAAATTAGCAGAGCCCCTAACTGGCTACTGGAGTTCTAAGCCACTGAAAGCCGGGGGCCCATTTAGTATAGTGAGCCGCCCCGCGCTGCAGGTAAGTAGATCTGGAGCGGGGGCTAACTGAGCCCAGGCCCAAGGAGTTTAGAAACACATCTCTCTTTAAATATCCAATGAATGAAATTTAATTTGTATTTATTAGGTTTTACATATGCAATTACGAAAAGAAAAATAATTGCTAAAATGTTTTTTCGTGAATTTCTTTCTATTTGTAGTTTGAAAATTAAAACATCATTCAGAACAATTTGCATAACAGATTATCTAATAGTCGATAATATTAATTTCTGTGACTGCCTGTCCCTAACCGCATCTCCTCTGAACTGGAAATGTCTGCCAAGTCAATACTGGTACTGTTGAATACATCACACTCTAGGATTCCCCGTACCTACCATTTTTGTTCTAAACTGTTGGATGGGGACCTGAAGACAGCTGTTTTTTTGATCCAGGTCAGAAGACGAGTAATCTCTGGTCTAGCACTCCCAGAGGTATTAATTCTTTGAAGGACTTTGACTGCGACATATTTAACTTGCCCCAGTCACCATTAACAAACATGGAAGATCTTTGACCGGCTGGCATCGGACCTTGGACCCTTCGGGTAAGCTGGGGTCCTACCCCAAGAGCAAAAGCACCCCCCAAAAAATACCTCTCAATTTTCTTCCCCCCCCCCCTTCCCTTAGAAATTCTATTGGCGCAGTCTGTACCATGACCCCTTCCAGGTGGGCACCCCTGAGTTAAGAGTCTGACACCTTACGAATCCGGCCAACACACCCCACCTTTGGATACGGGTTGTTAATCTCTGTATTTATTGCACCCTGTCTCACCCCTCTAAACCTTGAGGGGCTAGATATCCAGTTATGTCTTGAGGATATCCAAGGATGCCGTGATACCCTAAAAAGCATAAAATCTTTGAGGCGGATGGCAAACGGGTTGGCGTGCAAAGCGAGCAGGGGAGTCGGGCCCCCTAGTGTAAACTATTTATTTCTGTGTCTATCTTCTCCGGATTGGCCGTGTCTACCTGTACCACTGGATACAGGGCAAATAGGGGAAGCCATTTCCACTCTTTAACGCCCCTCTAAACCTTTAGGGGCTTCCATTCCTGAGGATATTCTGGGATGTCTCGACACCCCTAAAATCATTAATAGTCACCTGCTGCAAGTGGCTTTGAGCGCCCACAGGTGGCAACCGGGGGTTGGCGAGCCAAACGAGCAGGGGGCAGAGCCTCTAAAATTCCATTACAACTATACTGCAGTTTGTACAGAATATGTTTTAATATTCCTTTTTATAATAAAATGACAGCTTAAATAAAGAAATTTGTTTGAAATCAGCCGAAGGTATACAAATAAAGTGCATATTGAAGAAACAACAATGAACATTGATGTAAATGTGCATTTATTGGTTCCGCAACTGTGTAAAATTTTGTGGTGTATTATGGGAATGATGATATGTATAGTGAAGAACAGGAATTCCAGATCCATCAATTGGGTGGTAAGGGAACCCTCTGAATTTTAGAAACAATCAAATTTGGCATTATTGTGTGTACGCAACTTGCGTGTACGCAGTTTGTTTTCTTCCTATATAATCTATTGCGCACAAATCTTTAGACCCCCACCTCCCACCCATGGAAAATTTCGAAATGAGACCCTACTGTCGGCGGTCTACTACTTAAGGCGGTCCTACGGAAGTATACATGTGTACCTGAGCTTACAGCTATTATGTGCAAAGTCTATGATGGCTGCTGAGTGATGAATTTGCTGCTTTGAGTGTTCAACAAAAAGAAGCAGAAATATTGGAATGCATCAAAAGACAAGTATTTCAGGAGTCTTATACAATGTGTTGAATAGTTTAGATGCAAAGTTTGTCAAACTTTTTTTCTGACCAAAATGTTCAGATTAACCTCACAGCAATGAAACATTGCTTTCCGTCAGCAATATTACCAGCTCATTTGCTCATTCATCATTATGGGATTACCAACTAATTTACCTCATCATTCGGCAAACACAACATCATTTTTAATTCCTAGTATTCATTTATATTTACTGATGGGAGTGAAGTAGAAGATATTGCAGCTTGGCACTAGAAACATTGTTGTTTATTTTATTTGTACAAATTAATATTATTCGACACGCAAATGGATCATATATCAAACCTATAAATAAATAAAATTCTCAACCTGACCGTCTCAAATTTCATGAAAGTTTCAGAAGCCCTACTCTCTGATATCTTAAATGTAACAGTAAAACCCCTCCAAACGGCCACCTCACTGATGTGAACAATATTTTATTCTCCGTTTTCAAAGAAAATAACATTGTTAAATCTCTGTCCTGCGGACATCCCTCTATTGCCGACAAAAAAATTGTCCCATTAGTGTCTGTATTAGAGGGGTTTTACTGTATATAATTTTTAAAAAACTTTCATACATGATTAGTAATTAATTTCTGAAAGTTGTTAAAAAGCACAGCACTTCTTTCTAACTTGCTGGCAGTGCGTAAAATTTTATAATTCAATCTTTATGAGAGCTACAGAGCTGTATTATAACTCACTTTGAAGAGAAAGACATGCACTACAGTTGAATGTGTAACTTAAATACTTTTCGGAAAAAAATTCTCTTTCCCAAAATTTTCAAATTAAAAAAAAATTGAGAATAGTGTCATTTTATAAAAAAGAGCATGAGTTTTACTGTATTTTAGTGAATAGGGCCAAACATTTTCAGAGTGGGGCTACAACAAAATTTTAAAAAGTACATAATTTTAAAATTATTGGAATAAAAAAATGTTTAACTTACAAATCAGAGATGAAAGATAATGAAATTATCTTTAAAATGCGCTATTGTACAGCTCTGTAGTACAAAAAAAAAAAAAAACTTATAACTAGTGATGTGCTGGATCGTTAAAAGTTCAGATCTGCGGATAGGGATCACTAGTGTCTAGATCCGTGAGAACTACTTGTGGGTCAGTACGCGCCAGAAACTGAAAGTAGATAAATTTTAAATCGTGGAGCAACAAAGAAATTGCTATTACTCGCAAGCATAAAGGTTTAACATTGAACTCAAAATTTTCTTTTATTGTGTAAACAAGATTATAACTCCTACTTGAAAATTCCTAACAAATATTCAATGCAGAAAATTTCATTCTTTCAACTAGTCCCAATATTTAAACTCACATATATAAGATCTCACTGTTCAAACTGCGAAAAACACTACGTTGGTTTTTAATTAATATCTTCATTAATTCATAGGTGTCCACCAAGGGAAGGTCAGACTACGGCATTGAAAATTTTAGGAAGGTTGTTTTCAAGGGTATTTTTCTCTGTTGTATTTGGGGAAGAGGTGGACACCCCTGGGCAATTAGTGTTACAAAGATGAGACCAAGCTAAGAACACAAAGGTCAAGTCACTTTTTGAGCGTAAAAAAGAATGAACAAAATCGTTTCATCTGTTTGGGAGCTACGATTCCACAAACACACACAAATATACATGTCAAACTTATTATCTCTTTCCTAATAGAGTCGGGGTTTAAAAATTAACTTTTTCAATTTCTGAAATGATACCTTATTTAACAAAATGAAAACACTTAACTTACATAGAATTTAAGAGTGTTTCATGCCTATCTATATTTAGAATTCAAATATGTGTTGAAATTTAAGAATATAAAAGATTTGTTTAAGAGCTGGAAAAAACAGATAAGGATACACATCTTTATCTTCCCTCGGACATCCGGCATAACACTAGTCAGGATTTTTTTAAGCCAATTTTTTGTAAAAATTATCCTACAATATTTGCTGCAACTGTTCTGAGCCCACTCTGAACATTTGGGATGCATTCATTATAATACATTACAAAAAAAAACCCTGAATTTTTGAGACACAATGTCAAAATTTAAAATTGTGAAAAAATATTTTTATCTGAAATATTTGTGTTGTTACACATCAAAGTAAGGCATATGCAGTTTTCTTTAAAATGAGCTATTATGCAACTCTGAAGCTCCCATAGAACTTGAGTTAGGTATAACATTTCAAAACACTGCCGGGAAAATAGTGTTTAACAAACTCAGACATTAGTTACTGATCAATTGTGTAAGATAGATTTTTTTTTAAAGTTTATATACATTTGAGGTGTCAGAGAGTAGTAGGATTTCGCAAAGTTTCTTGAAAATCTGAAACGATCAGCTTGAGAATTTTGTTTATTTTATTGCTTGGTTTAAAATGGAATGACCCACTTACCTGTCGGAAAATAATTAATCTGTACAAACAAAATCAACAGCAAATTTCGTAGGGCCATGGTGCAAGATCTTTTACTTCACTCTTATCAATAAATATAAATGAACGCTAAGAATTAAAAATGATGTTGTGTTTGTAGAACAGTGACGAAGAATGTACTCGCAAATTAGCTGGTAACCCTATATACAGGAGGGAAAGCAATGTTTTATAAAGTTTGACAAACCTTGCATCAAAAATATCCAACGCGTGTGATGATTCTTCAATACTTTTCTTTCGATAAGTTCCAATAGTTCAGCAAGTTTCATAAAACTCATTGCGCGGCGAATACAGCAGCCATCTTTGTTTTGACTCTTAAACGTACGTACGAAAAGGTTTACGCCAGAAAAATCATGGCGTTAATTTACCGTACGTTCGCGTTTTGGCAGCTGCCTTTTGTGTCCGGTAAGAAAGGGCAGAGACTAGCGAATTTTGTTGCGTACGTAAAAGTGACGTCACGGGTGGGCGTTGCATGCGTTAAATTTTTACGTATTGGGTAGAGACTAGGCCTCTTAGAATCATTTCCTGTTAGCAGTCCTCGAAAGCGTTAGAACTTTCTTTTGGTTTTTTATTTAACTGTTGAAAAACTTTATGTGCAGTTTCTTTTGTTACTCTTGATTTACGTTTATGAAACGATTTTGTTTTTCCGTAATTGTAATATCCCTGAATATTTTTGGCTCATCATTTAAATAATCCATAAGTACAGCTATGCTTCATTTTCGGAATACGTCAAGTTTTAGTAAATGTATAATTTCTCGCATGTTTTAAATAATTACTCGTTTTTTAAATTATAACGTATTTGTGACAGATCTTTGTTACAAGTGAAGGGGTAGATATTTATTGTTTTATTAATTTTTAACATTACTTTTTGTAAAAAAAAAAAAAAAAAAAAAACCATCAGAATCCTGAATTTCTTCACATGTTTTTTAACGACCCCAGAGTTATTATTCATATTATTTATTTTATGATTCTTTAAGAAAACGATAAAGATTTCACCGGTCCGCAAAGTTTTTCATTTGCTTTTACCGCGCCCGTGGGTCAAAAGAGGTTGAGAAACACTGAGTTAGAGCACGATCAGATGAATTAACGCTATGAGCACTTCTTAACTATGTTGAAAACTCTGAAATATGATCAAATGCTGTAATTACATGTTTTAATCATTTCCAATACCGAGTTCAATGTGAAAAATGTCCAAAACGTAGAATATCATAAATCAAAACAAAACTAAAAAAAAAAAAAAAAGGTACACAACTGTATTTAAAAACGCACACAATACGGGGGAGGGGGGAGGAGGATCTATAGTAAGGGTGCCATTTCTCTCTCCGAAGGATCCTTTTTTTCACTCCGGCTGTCTAGTTTTTAAAAGGTGCCTGTTTTTCACCCTATTTAGAGGTGCGATTTCGGCTCCGTATTGGGTGCCGCTGGTGAACAAGCGTTTCTCCCCTGAAAGGTGCCGAATGCATCCTGTAGTTTTAACAGTGTACTTACCATACAGTTTTTGTGCATCCTCTTCGGAAACACTAAAAACAGTTTTTTTCCCCTTTTTTTAACTTAAAAACTATTTTTTTTTCAAATGAAATAACAGTTTTAAATTCAAATACACAGTATAAGCACATGAAAACACGTTTAAAAAACAATTTCACCAAATGAGAGTGAAATGATTTTACCTATTTTATTCTAAAAAAGAGTGAAATAGCGGCTTTCCAAAACGGAAAGCAGCCACTCATTTAGGATATTAATTTAGTCTTAAAAAAGAGTGAAAAACACTTATCAAAAGGGAGTGAAATTAGCTTATCCAAAAGGAGTGAAAATAACCGCTCTGCAAAAGGAATGAAATTCACTCCTATAAGGAAAGTGCGTTTTCAATACTGGAAAGGAGTGAAAATTTACTCAGTCTGAGTTAAAATCGCTGTAATTTTTTAAGAGAGTGGAAATGATGAAAAGACTATCCTGATGTTATTGGTGTATTTTCATATATATATCCTAACCTAAAAAAAATGCACACCCAATTAAAAATTTCAAATATCTTAGCGATTCATTAATATTTGCTACTACTAGTCTTCGTGCAACTTGCCGTCCGTAAATGTAGCTGGAAACTTTTTCCACCAGCGAACAATGATCAATGAATAACTTACCACCCACAGCTGAAGCCCTAAAACAAGTTGTTTAGTGCTTATCAAGGTGGACATCGGTGGGGCATTATGTCCCAAAAATTTAGCCTTAACTTCAATTTATGATTGGGGTTTTACAGTAACTGATGAAAAGCACATTCTTATTTGTTTGAGTTTGCCCAAAGTTTCAAGCTCTTGCTGAAAGCGAATTTACGTTATGCAAGTGTAAAAAATACTCCTCTCAAATAATTTGTGGGTGCTTCAAAAATGGACTTATCTAAACACCTATGCGTAAATACTGCAATGGAAAATGTTATGTACTTGTGTAAATTACTTGTAAATTCAAAAATTTCAAATTGCCTTCTATATAGTCGTTGTATGCATCACTTAATCAGATTTGTATTGCAATTTAGTAGTAGTTTTTGTAACAGTGAATTATATTTCAATAAATAACAATTTTATTAATAGTAAAAATATTGCTAGCTTTATTAACATAGCACTAAACTTCTTATTGTAGTAATTAAATATTTCTTCCTCTTACATCGTTTAAAACATAGAACAAACGCCTCAAATCGTCTAATGAGAAAAAACTTGAAACTTGTTTTAAAGCGTTTAATAATAATAAAGATTGGAGTTCTGTAAGAACAACGTCCGTGCCTCCTCCCCCTTATTTCAAGTGCACATATGACTGATAAAACTGCAGAATGTGAGTGAAACTTCCAAAAAATTGCGTACTTCATTTCCAAGTGTTTGAAGTTTTTTTTTTTTTTTCCACCGATAATGACAATTGATTTCGTTTTAACTAATCAAAGTGCTGTATTTATTCTTAAACAAGAATTCAAATGTTTGTTTCAAGTTTTGAAAAATTACTAGCTTTGTTTATGGTTTTTAATTTCTAGTTTTATTCTTAGTTTTGTCATCAATTTTTAATAGTAAACTTTAAAACATAGGTTCGGATTATTGGGTTCTGCTGTAAATGAATTGATTTTCCTTAACACAGTGCTTTAAAATGCATAAAAAAAACATTTCTCAAACGACCCCTCAAGAAATGTTAAAGACTTTGATTAGTTGAAGTTTTGTATAAAAAATCATGTTTTTAAAATTAATTTTAAAATTAGGAGGTTTAGAGATATTTTGATGACTTTTTATGCTTTAGTAAGCATAATAGAACTCCCAAAAGAAGATACAGTGGGTATTTTTCAAAAAACAAAAAAAGAAAAGTAGTTTTGGATTTTTGACCAAAAATGGCTGCCAGGGGGATTCTGGGGGGGGGGGGACTTTGAATTGCCTCCCCTTCCAAAAATGTTTGTTAGTACATTGTCTACCATGCATGCCAAGTTTCACGATTTTATCACAAAATGCAGTTTCAGGCTCTATTTTCTACCATAGCCCCTCTACTATTACCCTAACTGCAGTGGATGAACCCTCAACTCCAATAATTAGCGTTCATTGTTTTCGCTTCTTCATTCTCCTAAAATGAGTCTTGCCAGTATAACGGCTAAGTTACGAGATCGAGTTCAGCCTTGTCAAAATAAAGCATTTCCCTTCATGTTAAACATTACCAAAAAATATTATCGAATTATCATGCTACGGCGTAAGTTTCATTGTTGGTGACGTGAGAGCGTTACTTGATCAGTGATTTGGCTATATATATATATATATATATATATATATATATATATATATATATATATATATATATATATATATATATATATATATATATATATATATATATATATATATATATATGGGGCTTTTTTTTCGTCTCGTTTCAGCCCTATGCATAATTGCAAACGCTACAAGTGCCAATTGTACGGCTTTTCGTCAAAGCCCAAAGTATTCGTATTTTAAAATACCAGAATTCAAAAAAGTCTTACTTTAAGTTTGTTTCAAGAATGAGTCAGATGTCAAAAAAGGTTTCGTACTGTTGCTTGACTTATAGCGTAGCTTTGAGAAATTGATCAACGACCTTGACAATGTTTACAGCTTTTTTTTTGGGGGGGGGGAGTTCAGTGAAGAAGGGGGAGGGGAGCGTTATAGACGCAGATTTGAATAGAAATACTTTTGCAAAACTACTACGATAGCAACCCAACTCAATTCAGCGCCAATTACCCTTCTCTACTACCCCAAAAAGAGGAAAACACTGCCAAGATCATGGTATAACTAATCATAGCCCACCTGTCGAAAGTTAATGTGGCAATAAATGGATTTAAAAAAAAAAATTTTTTTTTTGCTTTTTCCTCTGCTATTCATTTCGAAAATACTTATCAAAAACTACACTCAAGACTCATTTTCAGCAAATTTCTGCGACTAATTTGGCTGTTTTTAAAAATAAGTCTTGAGGAACCAGCAAGTTTTTCCTTGGAACCCTGAAGGTTTACGGAGCACAATCAAAGAAACACCTGGAACAAAAGAAATGTTGTATAAATAAATAATCGGGGCAATGATGGGTATTAAGCAAGTTTTATCATCAACGGCGATATGGGCGATATTTGGCGAGATTCCCGAAAGACCAGTACAATATCTGTAAAACCATCTTTTCTTCGCCGTTTCGCGACACCGCAGAACAGGGGTAATTTACTTTACACTAAAGTTATTTCTACGCAACTTAATAAATAATTAATCTAGGTTAATCGTTATCAAATAAGAGAATATTGACACTTATATTATGACTCTTATTTATAGTTGGAAAATGTGGGTCAAAGTGAAATGGTGAAATACTTAGTATCTTTTTAGCGCTATACCTATTGGTAATATTTTTACTATGCATCAACACATGTAATCAGAAAAACGTTACCCCTGAAGATCAAAGCATATGAAAACACAAGGAATTTTGGCCAATTGATTCATATTGTAATATTTCGTTGTAAGTCAAAAAAAAATTTTTGTTACCGTAAATTAAAAAAGTTCTTGTTTTTAACATTTTAAATATTAATTGAGACTTCCTAATATTTCGTGCAGATTTTATAAATTTAACATTAAGCTTTTTTTTTTTTTTTACTTTAAATTTCTTGCACTATTAGTCAAGAGCATGCGAGGCAAAGTGAAATAGTTAAATAGTGAAGTTCGTTTACTTATTCTATCATTTATTAAATTATTTATGTTTTCATTTATTAAATTATTCATGAACCAAAATTCATTTATTAGTTAATTCATTTAATAATTTGCTTATTTATTCATTCATTCACTTATGTTGTTTATTCGCTATTTTATACAATCAGCTTTTTTTTCCTTCAGATAGGGATCTATTCACTTATTCATTCGTTTATTGTTTCATTATCTGTTCATTTATTCCTTCCTTTCTTTCTTTCACTAATTCATTTGATAAAAAAATATTTAAAATAATAAAATAAAAAATTGTTATTAGAAAAATAAGAATAAAAATTTTACTCATGTTTTTTTCTTAAGGCACAAAATGATTGCCGAAAATAAAAAATGCTTCAACACACGTTTTATTATGAAATACATTGTTCTTTCTGTGTGTACTGTAATTTTCAAAGCAAAATTCCTATTTTTTCATTTTGAAAAAGATTACTATTTCACTTCGTCCCACATTTCATACATTTGATTTCATTCATTCAGATCTTTTGAATATTACTCATTAAAAGTTCGTTTTGCATAGTATGTTAATCTTTTGAACCGACAGCGTCGTCTGAAGCTCATCATCGATAAAAATTGTAGAAAAAATCTATCTCATTCAAAAAATTATTAAAAATTAATAAATAAAATAAAGTAAAAATATTAACAACAGTAGTCTATACAAAAGCATTTTAAGTTGTTAAATCCACAAACTTCCTTTGAATTATGCGTTTTGACTTTACTGAATCCGTTAATCAATCTCTCTTCGACAGTTTTATTTATGTGGAAAACTATTTTGCTTCTTAATATTTTATTCATTGGTGTTTTTATATTTTTTATTAAAATTGAAACTGTAACTCAGTAATTTTCTTGATTTTTCCGAACAGTAAATAATTGTCAGCACTAGTGGTTTTTTTTATGTTAAAAGGTTTTAGTTTCTCACGTAGCTACTGACGTTAAAATTACTTACTTGTTCAAAAAGTTAATTGTTAAATTGTCAAACAAAATGTATATAGTAGAAATTTTCATTCTCAAAATTCTTTTTTTTTTCTTTTTTAGCATCCTATTAAAATAAAATAGATGAAACTCATTGTACTTTGTTGGAGCAATATTATTGCTTCGTGACATCGGATTTTTCATGTCAAACGTTTTCGTGCTGAACGCTTGCCCTGCATACATGCAGTGAAGCACCGTTTATAGGTTTCTCTTTTATACGTTTTTATCAGGGATACGTTTTTAAAATTGCTCCCTGCAAAGTCTAATACTGCCGTGAGCACGAGAAGGGCAGTAACTGCGAATTTTCCTTTTTTTTCCCATTGTTTTGCATTTTTGTCATCTATTATACGTTAGCTATATTGTACTAGCTTACTTATTTGTTTTCCGCTGAAAAAAATGCGTGAAAAAGCTGTCTAATTCCATCATTTCCCTATCATTCAGGGGTGCCTACCTGGGAAGGGGTCATGGCGCAGACTGTGCCATTGAAATTTTTTGGGTTTTTAAGGCATATTTTTGGGTGTAGGCTTTCGATTTGGGGAGGGGTGCGCACTTGCTCTTAGTGGGGTGAGCACCCCTGTATTGTCAGTATTGAATCAAACACATTTCTACAAAATCCCAAAAATCATTTTTGCAGATACTGCCTTTTACCTGCCCACGGCAGAATAGATATTAAATTGTACCTATTATACGTATTTTCATTTACTTGCTTTTTTCAAACAGCCCCTTCAGAAACCTACAAACGGTGCGTCACTAATTTCTTTAGTTGTAGTTCAAAGACCATGCTTCTTCCATACTCCAACCGTTACCAGTTATTACCGGATAACCATCTTCTCTAGGTCTTTCCCAAATGTTAAATCTTCTATTGTTTTTTTATTTTTTGTACTCTTCTCAAGATGCAAATTACATCGCCACATATTTATGCGACATGGCATCTGACGATTTTCTGTATCTGAACCAAAAAATTCACAGACTGACCACTTGGACCAAGGATTCTGAACCAGTGACCAAAGGTCTTCAAGGCCAACGCCAAACCATTACTCCACCCCCACTACTTCACCGTTTTTTAACTTTCTTCTCACCCCAATGCAAAGTTCTAAAAACTTCAAAGTGTAGAATAATTTGGGGTATTAAACAACACCGTATCTATTTTTCTTGTATACGTTCATATTAACTTCCCCTTTTTCTAAGCGAGCAAAAGCTGCTTCTAAGTTGTAAATGATTTTTCTCACCGCCATTATATTCAGAGATAATGCTAAGATTTTTTTTACGTTAAAAATAATTTTCCCCGATTTTTTGAAAGGAATTTTTTTCTTAAACGAAAACTTCCTTGATATAGAATAAAAATTTAAGAAAATTTATAGAAATGATTGTAGTGGAATGTGGGGCAAATAGTAAGATGACTGAGCTTTTTCAAAATGAACAAATTGGAAATTTGTTTTAAAAATTACAGTGTAAAAGAAAGAATAATGTACTTTAGAAAAAACTTGCATCGAAATATAGTTTATTTGTCGATGTTTTATAAAAGATTTCTTGAATAAATTAAAATAAAAGAAGGTAAAATTGGCAGGATAAAAATTGTAGTAGTACAAATTCGCAGAAAATTTAAAACATTGTTTGTTAAATTGAACATTGTTGTTACATATATTGAAAAATCTGCTTAACTGTCCAATTATTATATTAATAACAACTTTCTTATGCAGATTGCTAAACCAATGTGGCATACTTTTAGTGAAAAAATTGAAATTATCATTTTTATCGTAGATCTCAGGACTCATCACTGATATTGTTTCCGATAACCAAATTTTGGGCTAATAGTTTGAAATTGTTTTTAAAAATATTTAGATAAATAGCATGATTCATTATTTCATCAAAAAAATTCCAAACTATGCACCCTCACACAAGAACACCTTCACCGTTCAACTAAGTTCGTAAGATTAAATTCCTCGAGTTTTTTTTTTTTTTTTTCCTATTTACAATTACAGCAATTTAACCTAGAATGTTGAATTTACTTTCATCTGTAATTAAGAACGCTATTACAAAACGTTTTTGAGCTTATTTATCATTGATTTTGCGACGGAAAGCGTAAGTTTTCTGTGTTTCACAAGAACAAGAAACTTTCTGCGAGATGATGTCCAATTTAATCCAGTTAAACAGAGAACTTGGCGAACAATTTTAGGAGGAAATTAAGCGTAAAATTTTTCGTTAAATTCAGCAGAAACTATTACAGCACTCAACTGTGTATTTTTCATTAATTTTTTTAACTATAAATCTCCGATCACGCTTTGTTAACTTTGCCGGCTAACCTTTTCTTAACTTGTTTTCGATCCGATTCCTTTCTTAAAAGCATTTTATCAAGCACTTCACTATAGAATGGTATGAATTAACTAATTTAGAGATAGTTCAAGCCAATTTACCGCTACTGTGAGTGGAAAAACAAAATCAAATTTTAAATGTTGTTAGTTGTTTTTTACGAATACCAGTTATTTTACAATAATAAGTAGAATATTAGGGAATAAATAAATAAACAAATGAAGCCCAATGACTTTACAGTGTCAACACTATGCAAAAATAACAAGACAAACAACATGTAATTATTTTAATTCTGAATTTATATTCGAAAATATTTCATGATACGATGATTTTGTGGCGTATTATTTCTCTGTCTCTTCTTTTTTTGACAAATTCCAAAATTAAAATCAGGCAATATTTTGAAAAAAAAAAAAAAAAAAAACTACTGGGTGTTATTTGGAAAGGCACAGGAATGATGCGACGAAAAATTGGACTTCATATTCGATTTCAGTCTTGCTTTATTTTTGTTTTACTACAAATTTTCAAGGTGTACGAACACTTTTGAGAACCACTGTATATTTTGATGTGGGTTATCCAACCAACACTCCTTTCTTGCTTTTGGGTCATTCCATACAGATTCAATGGATGAGTGCGCTCGACCATTTTTAATTTTTTTGAAACTCATATCCCAAAAAGATGCATATGAATGATGTTTAAAATCACTTTTATTTTTTCTCTAACCTTAACCCTTGATTTTTTAGGGGTCATCGAAAGTGATTTTCGCAGTCAAAAATGGGACTTTTAGACCTTTGCATTTTGGCCAAAATCTATTTCAATTACATTTATGACAGTTAATTTTACGCTTTGATGTTAAAGTGCATAAGATTATAGTCTTACATGCTGAGTTACGTGGCTGTAACTTAATAATTAAAAAAATGGCAACAGGTTAAAGTTCAAGGTCAAATGTAAAATTTTTACTCATTTAAAAGGGACATAATTCGCTTAGGGGATAAAAAACACAAAGTGAAATATGGCAAAAACTAATCAATGGAGTCACACTAATGAGAAAATATAGCTGTAATTGTGTGTTTGTTTACCCTTTATAAATTACAGCTCCTCAAAGATCAGAAAATTGAGAAAAATGACATTTTTAGACCCCTGTAAAACCAAAAGGGGATGGAGTTAAAAATAAAATTTTTCAGCCAATTGAATATTCCATTCTAGAACTATGCACGTTATATATATCGTTTTGTGTATTTGGTTTTTAAAAAAGATACAGGTCTTTGAAATTCAGCAATTTTGCTAGTTAATTCACATACTAAAACATAAATAAAAAGTATGAAAACTTCATTGCACTTTCTTAAATTACGTATAGTGTCCTCTATGTAATATATTATACTGGAAAAAGATATTTTAAGTATAAAAATAATTATTTTAATTCGATAACTTAGAAATATTTGGACATAAATGAGTAGTTCATACATGATTGACAGCTTAAGTAGTTAATTTATAGATTATCTACACACACAAATTTTCAATGCATACAACATACGTTCTATACATTAACTTATGTAACTTGCCTAAACACGTGCAAAAGCATTATCTACATAGTTGAAAGGAAAAAAAAGGTGTGTTTTTCATTTCTTGCTTCAGTGTAGTTTTAAGAAAATCACTCACACAGTAGTACTATAGTTCTGGTGGTGACACAGCATGTCGTGTACTGAAATATTTTGCTCAAATACACAACAAAAATAGAAAGAACTTTCTTAATTTATGTAATCAAAAAAGGATGTCAACTTGAGAGCTGAATGGAATTTCTATGCAATATCACACGGTAATGGACATTGTAACAGAATCGGAAGAACCGTAAAAAGAATTGATACTACTAAGACTAGCTTGCAAAGAACTACTAGAAGTCACATTTTAATTCCTACAGAAATGTAGGACCTTCTGCATTTTTGCTACTAAGCATTGCATGTATCCTTGTGAGCATTCAGTATATTAAACTAGCTGAAAAAATGCTGCAAGAAAGGTTTGACTCTGAAAATAAAATTCCCAATACAACATTTAATCACTGCTTTATGCCACCGTGTTTAAATATTACCATTGTAAAATTATTGTCCCCTAGCAATAGGTATGAAGAATAGTGTGTTACTAAAAAGACTATCAAAAGAAAATGCCCATTATTGTCAAAAAAGTTATTACATAGCTTGCGTTGATCACTAAATTTAGAACCGCTGTCATTGTCTTGGTCCTAGTACATTTTCAAAGTATCAAATTATGAATGTGACTTGGTAAAGCATTCCGAAACGCCTTATACTTGAGTCACCATTACAACTTACTAGGTGACTACTAAGTGAGTTCATTTTTTCAAAACTACACTCAAACAAGAAATAAAAAACGCACTTTTTAAAATTTAAATTTTGTATATATAATGTTTTTGCATATGTTTAAGGCAATTTAGATATGTTAATGTGTATTGAAAATTTGTGTGTGTAGTCTGTAAATTAACTACTTAAGCTGTCAATCAAGTATGAACTACTTATTCATGTCCAAATATTTCTAAGTTATCAAATTAAAATTTTTTTTATACTTAAAATGTGTTTTTTCAGTATAATATATTATATAAGCCATTTAAGAAAGTGCAATGAAGTTTTCACTTTTTTTTTCTGTTTTAGTGCGTAAATTAACTAGCAAAATTGCTCAATTCAAAGACCTATATCTCTTTTACAAATCAAATACACGAAACGATATGTATAACATGTATAGTACTTGAATGGAATATTCAATTGGCCAAGAAATTTCATTTTTAATTCCATCCCCTTTTGGTTTACAGGGGTCTAAAAATGTCATTTTTCTCAATTTTCTGATCTTTGAGGAGCTGTAATTTATAAAGGATAAACAAACACACAATTACAGCTATATTTTCTCATTAGTATGACTCCATTGATTAGTTTTTGCCATATTTCACTTTGTGTTTTTATCCCCTAAGCGAGTTATGACACTTTGAAATGAGTAAAAATTTTACATTTGACCTTGAACTTTAACCTGTTGCCATTACTTCAATTATTAAGTTACAGCCACGTAACTCAGCATGTAAGACTATAATCTTATGCACTTTAACATCAAAGCGTAAAATTAACTGTCATAAATGTAGTTCAAATAGATTTTAGCCAAAATGCAAAGGTCTAAAAGTCCCATTTTTGACTGCGAAAATCACTTTTGATGACCTCTAAAAAATCAAGGGTTAAGGTTAGATAAAAAATAAAACTGGTTTTAAACATCATTCATATGCATCTTTTTGGGATATGAGTTTCAAAAAAATTAAAAATGGTCGAGCGCACTCATCCGTTGAATCTGTATGGAATGACCCTTTTAGTAGTCAGTTATCACATATCAAACATAGGCATCAGAAGGAATTCTACTAGAAATTATGGCAATTTCTAAAAAAAAACTTAAGGTGAAAATCATAAACCCAAGCTTATTTAATGCCTAAATCAAAGGTTCTCAAACTGAGTGCCGCGGCACCCTAGAGTGCCGTAGGAAGAGGCGAGGGGTGCCGCGAAGTGTTCATGTTATCAATATATATATATGATAGGTGAGTGCCAAATAAAGTCACTTAAATCAATAAGGCCATCCGAGGTTTTTAAATGTGGTTTAATCTTTATACTGATACTAGTAGTACCCCGCATGGCTTTGCCCGTAATAGAAAAATTAAAAGGTCTTTGGGTTCGCCTGCATATTTACAAATAATGTATGGTGAATTTTCTCGCCACTTGGCTTGTACCCGTGTTACGGTTCCATGTTATGATAATTTCGTATCTCGCCTATCGGCTTGTGCCCATGTTACGGTTCCACGTTATGATAATTTCGTAATTTACTCGTCCATATCTTATGATAATTTTGTTCTTAAAATTGGAATAAAAAAGAACCACATCGAATTTTCAAAAAATCGCTTCGACCCCCATGCTAGAAACTAACTTTGTGCCAAATTTCAGGAAAATCGGCCGAACGGTCTAGGCGCTACGCGCGTCACAGAGATCCTGACAGACAGAGATCCGGACAGAAAAAGACTTTCAGATTTATTATTAGTAAAGATTAAAGATGCTTTCAATTCGTTTTAGTTTGATACTACTTTGAGGCGTTTTTGGCTTCAAATCTGGTTGAAGTAATCTTCGTCCAGAGATCTTTCAGAATCTTTGTCCTTATTAGGTCCTACGTTTTTAATAAGGCTTTTCTTTGCTAAAACTGCTGGGAAACACAATTGAAGTTAAAATTTTCACTTGGTTTAATTTTTTCTTATTTTTTATGGGTCATCTGATGAGTATGCAAAAGTTGGACTGATATTAGGTTTTGAACCGAAGAACCTTATTGAGCACACTTACTCACTTACCTCAAGTAATAGAGAATGACTAGGGTGCCGTGAGAAGTTTCTAATTCTTCAAAGGGTGTCGCGGGTCGAAAAAGTTTGAGAACCCCTGACCTAAATCGTTCAAACCAAAAATAATTTAATGCAAAACCAATGCATGTAAGTACACTCGTTCTTAAACTTGCATGGCATGATCAGCATGTTAGAGGAGTGAAATAAGTTGTAAATGTATTATCGCAATCAGTGGCCCAACAGGTTTTCGTGATTACCCACCGCTTTCCCCCCCCCCCCCCCCCCCCCGAACGCCGACAGATTGTTTTTTTTTCCTACATCTAAAGGAACTTTTTCTACCAATGAATAACTTGCTTCACTATGAATCTTGAATCAGACCGATCTGTGCTAATGTAGGGGAATGTGGGGCAAAGTGAAATGGTGAAATTTTTACTTTGCTTTTAGCGCCATTTATCTAGTTATATTTTAAGTATCTAGTAACATGTGTAGTCTATTCCATTCAAGAAACATTTACCTCTGAAAGTCATAGAATATGATAATACAAACAATTTTCAAAAATTGATACTCATACTGTAATATTTTGTTGTAAGTTGAGAATTTCTTTTGGTATTATTAAATGATTAAGTTATTGAGACCTTCTAATATTCAGTGCAGTATTTATTTAGTTAACTAAGCTTATCTGTAGTTTGAAAATTTTGTACAATTAGACAAGGGGGGAAATGCGGGGCAAATTGAAATAGTTCATTTCGTTTATTCAATCATTTATTAAGTCTCTTACGTATTCCTTATTAATTACTTTATTAACGTACCTTAATTAGGGAATTCACTTATATTTATTTATTCATTCACTTATTTTCTAATTTATTAACACTTTTACCCACTCATTTATTTTTCCTCATACATTAGTTAATTAATTAATGTAATTGTTCGAGTTTTTTTGAGCAATCACGATTGCTTATTGTTCTCATTTGACTCTTTTTGGCGTTACGCTGATTTTATTTTGCCGCCAGCACCACCGTCGCGTCGACCGGCTTCACGATGCTGCTCCTCTTGCAAAAACAGAGTCCAGGTTGCGTCCATATCCTACACACACGCATACATATACACACCAACACACACACACCTACACACACACACACAACACCCCCCCCCCACACACCCGCACCTACACATACACACACTCATGCCTGCACACAGACACAAACACACATGCCTACAGACACACCCACACGAACGCCTACACGCACAGCACTGCATACACAACACTCACACACATGCATACATACACTCACACACGCACCCACACACATGCGCCTACACAAACACACACACACCTACACACTCATGCCAGCACACAAACACAAACCCACATGCCTACATACACACACACGAACGCCTACACACACACACACACACGAACGCCTACACACACACGAACGCCTACACACACACGAACGCCTACACACACACGAACGCCTACACACACACACGAACGCCTACACACACACGAACGTCTATACACACATACGAACGCCTACACGCACAATACTGCATACACAATACCCACACACATGCATACATACACGTACCCACACACGCACCCACACACATGCGCCTACACAAACACACACGCATACATACAGACACAAGCTCGTGATTGCGAAAAACAATTTAAATTCAAAATGCCAAAAATTCAAATTAATATTTTTTTTTTCAGTATCTTTTCATTTATTCATTCAACCTTTTATTTACTGATTCATTTGATCAAAAATATTTTTTTATAATCGAATTGAAAATGTTTCATTCCAAAAATATTTCATTTTTCACTTGGCCCCAGGAAAAAAAAGTGAATATTTTCCATTTATTTTTTGAAGGCGAAAATGTATTGCCTAAACTAAAAAATACTATTTCAATGATAGATTTACTATAAAATACCGTTCTTTCCTTATGTACTGTAATATTCAAAAAAAAAAATCAATTTGTTCATTTTGAAAAAGCTCAGTCATCTTAACAATTTCACCCCACATCCCCTACATAGTTTTTTAAAAAGTGTGCGTGGCGTTTATATGTATGAAAGGGGGGGGGGTCTTTCTCATACCTTACTACAAAATGTATTACTGTAACTGTGCTTTTGCTGAGACTCAGTTCATTCATTCATTTTCGTTTCATTCAAGGCCGATTTCCGCGCTTCCAAGCAGACGGATCCATGAATGAAATTCGAGTAATAAAACGTGCGCAGTGCGAACTGGAAACGTAAGATATAAAATATGAATGGCAGATTAGGAGGAGAAGAATAATGTATACAACCGCGGGAGAGATTTATGGTGGAGCGGCGACTTGAACTTGCAAAATTGAAGTATTTCGCGTGCAATTTCCGGCATAAATAAGAGCAACAGACCATGAGACAATGGGGTGTTATTTCACACGGGAAAAGGCGCTTTTATTTCACTTTTAGAATTGGTTTCATTTCATTTTTCCATGACGATGCCTTGAATATATTAGCCAACTCTTCTTCGTAATGTGTCGTGTGGGCTTCCTCAGTTGAGCTGATACTGTAAGTCTACGTCTTCTGCTATAAATGTAAATAGTAATCAGCAACGTTTTGACGCACAAAATTCACAGATTACTGTAGACACGTGTTTCGAGGTTACAGGGAACCCCTTTTTCAATGGAAAATAGTGAGCTTATGGATGTAAAGACATCCTGTAAAAGCAACGAGAATGAACAACAGACAGTTTAAATAGTGAAAATAACAAATTAACAAAACGAAATAGAACTCAGAGCCGCAATTTATTACACAATTCTTTGAAGAAAAAACCGTTAAACAATAAATTTCTCCAAAAATCCCATAATAGTAAATTTTCGCTGATGAATAAATTAGCAATAGATTTTATGTTAGAAGAAATTGTAATGATTTAGTTATAACATTTAGAGAAAGGCGGAATGAACATAACACGAGAAAAAACTGAAAAATATTGGGAAAATAGAGAATAAAAAATTGCAAAATAAATTTTGGGCGTCTAAACGTTTTTGATTGCTGTTTACTTCTCCGCACAAAGGCATTTATTTATTTATTAATAGAAATATTTGTCTCGTTCAGGGATGCCCCGAGACATGGTCTAGACTGGGAGAAGGAAGGGGAAGCCAGGGACAAAAACACTTTGAATCCTCTAGTAATCTAGAGAACCGAACCACTAGGTAGCATCTTTGTCCACTATGTCCCTATAGATGTTCAAGTCCTTTTTTACAATAATGACGCTCCTTTGGGTTAATTTCAAAAAAAATTTGATTCAAAACAGTTTTTGTTTTCTTAATCTTCGTGATGTGTCCCATTTTCAGTAAAATGTTGTTGGCTCATTGTTGTTGGTTTTTTTTTTTTTTTTTTCATACTTTTGAGTTTAATCTTTGCATTCAAAATAGTTTAATTTATTAGTATTTTTTTTTTTTTTTTTCAGTTTTCTGTGACATTAGAACTTTTTTTTAGTTTTAGAAAAAGGTATTTACTCTTGTCCTTAAGATTTTATTTGTTGTCACTTTGATGTTTTAATTTTCTTTCTATAAATATATCGTTTCTTTATTCATAAAAAAAAATTCCTTAATGATTGAAAATTGCTCTGAACCATCAGAATGTTTTTCTTACTTTTTTCCGGAATTTTTGTCATTCGTCGTTGGAATTTTTTCGACAGTTAATTACAAATTTTGGTCTCAAACATTGAAATTTGAGCTTAGTTATTTGAATTATTTCCACATCCACATTTTTTTCAGTCTCTTAACAAAAAATTCGTATTATTTTTCCGCACTTTTTCCTGAGGATTTTATTTGTAAGTAGACAAAGAAACAATTTTGCTTGGAAGTGTAACATACTTCCAGAAAAGATCAGCTACTAAAAGGCTTTATATTTTTTTACGAAATTCTGTTTTGTTTTAGTTTTTTTTTCTGCTCACTTGAAGTTCATTCAGTTCCTTCTAGTTTAACATACTTATAAATTAAATTACTTTTCCTACTGCAATTTAAGCAGCATTCCCAAAATTGCTCCTTTCTTCCATTCCAGCATTTTTTTTTTTTTTTTTGAGCAATCACGATTGCTTATTGTTCTCATTTGACTGTTTTTGGCGTCTTTTGATTTTTCCCACCGCCACCCTCCGCACCATCACCGTCGACGGGCTCCTCACGATGCTGCTCCTATAGCGAAAGCCGTTTCCAGGTTGCATCCATGTCCTACACACACGCGCATGCATACACAACTACACACACACGCACATACACCTACACACATACAAACACATACACACACGCATACATACAGAAACCCATACATACACACACAAAAACATACACACAATTAACCACACATTCATGCCTGTACACAGACACATACACATATGCCTACACACACACACATATACATACCCCACCACCCCCACACACACATTCATACACACAACTACCCATACACTTATGCCAGCACACAGACACAAACACACATGCCTACACACACATACACATAACCCCTACACACAAACACATACCCCCACACACAAACACACACGTCTACATACACACACTCGTGATTACGAAAAACATAATTTGAATTCAAGATGTCAAAATTCAAATTAATTTTTTTTTTTTTTTTTTTTTTTGTTTCCTTACTCAAAAACGTCTATTTTCAAAACGTCAATTTTTTAGGATTTTCAAGAAGAATTTTGATGGCAAAATCAAACAGCTGGGTTAGTTTTTAAACTTTTCAAATCCGAAACTGACCTTGAAATTAGAAATAATTACAAATTCAATAGGCTTGCCGATATTTTGGAATAGGTTACCGAAAGCAGTTGTTACTGTTTAGATAAAATAACGAGTTCGTGGGTTAACGAGTTCGGTTTTAATAATTTTAAATCAAATCGAAGGAAAAAACCTATTGCAGTTCTATATACAGTAGAACCTCTCAATAAGGCACATTAAGGGGACTGGACTTTTCTACCCTAGAGGTGTCTCTTGTTCGGAGCTGTAGGAATTGATGCATGTACGCTGTGTACTTAACTCAGTATAACATCATAATAAACATTAACTATAATCATATATGAATAACTATTGAAAATGCTTCAACACACTAAATTTAAAATTAAAAAAATTTAAAACGTATTTTAAAAATTGAAATTTTATTAAAAAATAGTAGAATTTAAAGTTTTGTAACTTAGAGAAAATATTTTGAAGGAAATCGCTAAATGATTTGTCTGAGGTCATTTTTCTTTTTAAAAGTTTGTAGTGATTATGCACTATTCATCAGTGCAAAACCCCCATATGAATAAATTGCTGAGAGGGCTTGATTGTAAATCTCAGCAATAATTTTAAAATATTTATTTATTTGTATGTAAATGTCAATACAAACTTTTGGACAAAACAAGAACCGTTATTTCAATAAATTAAATATTTCTTACGCATTCATACACATTTGTTATTTCTTTATTATTATTATTAACTTTTCTTCGTATAGAGTGTCCTTTAATCAGAGGCAAACCCATGGAAGTCATCATTCAGAGGGACTGGGACCAGAAAAAGTGTCCCCTAAATAGAGGTGTCCCTTGAAGGAGCTACTTCTGGGCATATTAGAAAGGTTTAAAAATCCTTAGTTATCGTTTCACAAAGGACATCCATTATTCAACAGTTCGAGTGTGTTGCCAAACGTCAGTTACTAAAAGTTTCAGTTCTTTAATGGAGTAGGATTTACTTGGAGTAATTAATTTTTAATAGTTACATTCGATGGAATGAGTAGCATTGATACGGCCCACCCAAGATCTTCGATTGATAAATAGACTAGGGCCTGTTGCTGGTCATAACTGCTGCATTTCTATTCCCATTTGACTTCGTTTAGAGAATATGTGGACCCTTCAGCATTAAAATTCAAGCACTCAACCAGCCATCGCACCTCAAAAACTTAACAGCATGTCCTCATATCTCAAACTATCATCATATTATTAAGCTCAGAATAACAACATTTCAATGCCTCAGAATCACAGACACCCTTGTCAAACTTATCGCACGCTGCTTGACATACCACATCCACTAAGAAACCTCGCACAATGCGGTATAGCTTTTCAACAAGGCTTTTCCCACCTCCGCGATCAGCCTGGTTTGCAAAACAGTCATTGTTGACCAACACTGCCATGACATTTGTAAAGCTCCCCAAAGTGCTTTTGTTGGGCTATGGCCCTCGAGTTCTGTTAAACTAACTTGTTTGGGCATTTGGGCTCCAAACATTTTCAGCCCACTGTGCGGAGGGTGTCTGTAATTTCCATTCAGGAGCATAGATGGTTATTGCGACTGCATGATAAGCTGTATGACATATGGTGATTTGGTGAATAGACTGGATTTCTCAGGAGTGTAGGGTTTGCTTCATATCTTATTACTGAGCTGTCACCTAGAGTTTGCCACTGAAAAAGTAATAGCTTCACAGGCTGCTCTAAACTCGGGAAGTACAATGAAAATGTGTTTACGTTGGTTACTAGACATAATCTTTGAAAGTGTTTCAAGGATTTTATTTCGAAATGTGCATCCGGAATGAATTCATTGATACTCGCCGTGATACATATGATGGGCTCGGTGCAGGAATGTGATATGCTAAATATGTGAATTTTGCAGTAGACCAATTTCTAACTTATAAAATATATTTGTAGATTTTTTCAAATATATTATATATTCTATGTTCTGCAATACTAAAATCTGATATGTTTTCCTCCAAATGATGCCCCGAGCCCTTCATATACAGGTATGTCATGCCTCATATGTGTGTGTACCTCTGTGTGTGTGATGAAGATCATTTACCACTAGTAGACATAAAACCATATCTATAATGTCATTTAAAAAAAAGAATGGTAAGGTCATAGGAGGTTGTTTCCAGGAGAATGGATAAAAAGACATCTGACAAACGACAGGTTGACTTTTGTTTTCATCCATAAGTTCAGCTGTTTTCAATTGAAAAGGGGGATCCTTGTAGCCCTACAGATTTAGACAGAAATTTGAGTGATTTTTTTTTTTACTATGAATATAATCCCCCCCCCCCTTTTTTTTCCTCAAAAGAAGGGAGTGAATTAGCATGATTCTTAGCTATGGGGTCAATCTCATGCCTGGTCTGTGGAAGAAAAATTTAAAAACAAAAGCAATTTTTAAACATCGTCGGAATTTTTGTTTCTTAGAGACTTACTGATCAAATAGTGCCTTGGTTGAAAAACTAACCTGTTTTTTTGAACCATCATCATTCACACTTTCTATCGACTGCTGACATTTTTAGGAACAAAGACAATATATTTCAGATCTTTTATTACCATACCTGCGAGATAAAATTTCGTTAAAAATACTTCTTATAGGGCAGAGTTGAGGAGGAAGGGAAGAGTGGGGACTGAGAGCAGCTTTTCTGCATGAATAAAATGAAAAATTACACGGTGTTTCATACTGAACATAAAAAAAAGTAGCCCTGTGAACGTTTAAATTGCTTTATTTTAATAAATTAAGCTTAAAGCAAAACTATTCTGTAGTTTTCCTACACTGTTTTAAAAAAATCCTGAAATTTTACGGCAAAAATTACTGGCATTCATGCTGCCAGTAACTTTTACCGTTAAATCTTATTTTTCTGTAAAATTTTACGGTAGAATAAACGAGAGTTAAAACGCGCCAAATGCAAGCTGTAGGTTCGATCTCCGGATTTTCGGATTATCAGGCGGCTCTGCTGCCCACCATACGAGTTGGGACAAGTCAAGTGTGGGGAAATGCGGTCTTATCTACTTTTTACTGTAAGCCACGTGGTGTATCAATTAGCGCTGCGATCGTTTATTTATTAATTTTATTTTGGTACAATTTACTGTAAACTTTTTCTGTACTGTAAAATATTTACCGTAAAAGTTTCCTAAAATTTTAACAGTGTAGGCGCCAGGAAGAAAATTTCAGCACCTGACAAATTATATTCCAGAGCTAGCTCATATGAAAATTCACAGTACAATTTATTGTAATTTTTTTTCTGTACCGTGAACACACCATTTTACAGTTATATTTACGTAAAAGTTTCCTGAATTTTTAATAGTGAGTTTCTATAGATGCTCTAAATGTACCCTCTGGTAAACAGCAAATATCTTTGCCGAATTCCAGTTCTTGCCACATTCGACTAGAGTATACATTATTGCTGATTGGAGGGCTTCAGCTATCCGCTGCTCAAGTGCATCGTGTCCATTTCCCGTCGACTTACAGGAGTAAATCCTTTTGAGAGAGAAGTGAAAACTCTTAGGAAAAAACCACAGGGCGGCTAGATTTAGATATCTCTGTGGTCATCGCAGCAACGGCATATTGTTTAACCCTTAGAGCAGGAATAAGTAACTTGGGGGATCAAGTCCAATCATTGGCTCAAGAAATACTGAAGCAAAGATCTCAAGTCACATGGTAAACTTCGACTAATCCGAATGGGAGGCACGGTTTTCGTGAAACGAGTGGAAGAAACCCGATTTTTCCCAATATTTTACATTCAAATTTTTCACGTGACATGAGATCCTTGCTTCAAGAATTGAAGTCTTCACTCTCTCCACCTTTTATTCATTTTCTATGGTTTGGCCCAGTTCAGCCAGTCTAGCCATGGGATAGACTATAGACCTGAAACTGCATCACCCGATATTCAATGCTGTGATTAAACAGTGGTTCTTGCCAAATTTTTCCCAAAAATGTATTTGAAGACGATATTTTGGCGTATTTCAAAAGATAGTCCCTTTTCTCCTGCGTAGATGGCACCATTTTATTCAACAGAGCCCTTTATCGCATATTCGCCTCTGGTAGAATTTCCGTTTATGCTATATGAAACTTACATGACTGAAGCTTAAAAATCAGTTTCAAATAAGTAAACCAATTATAGAATTTGCAGCATGCTTTTCATTTTTGTCCCATTGAATATAAAACATCGACATCCTGTATCTTTAGCTTTGTCTAGTAGTCGTTTGATTAAAATTTTCTACATTAGCTGAACAAGCTTGAAGTAATTTTTATTTCGGCATAAACACAGCTGTCACACATTCCTCCCAACTCTCCCCGTTATCAATTGCATGGGCGCCCATATGCAAAGTTGAAAGGGGGGGGCTCAAATATTTCCCCCGTAGTTTAGCTGCATATTTTCCACGTGGAAACCGATTTCAGGGTAGATTAGAGTCATTAAAATTTGACAATTTTTAATAACTTGTTCATTAATGGCTGGAGAATAAATGTTTTTACATGTTTGCGAAGAAAAAAGTACTTAAAGGAAGGAAGTTCTAATTTCAAAGGGGGGAGGGCTCGAGCCCCCCCTTGCCCCCCTATATGGGCGCCCTTGATCAATTGTTTCGAAAATATAATACTTGATTATTAGGTGATGCATTAAACAGTTCAAAAGAAATCAATTTTCAAAATAAGGTGGCGAAATTTTATACAAGCAGGACGAATTATCTTCACTGTGAGACAGACCATAATCCTTTCCAGTTAGAGGGAAGGACTAATTGCCGCAAAGTCGCGTTCCGATGATGATTGCGATGGCAAATTTGTCATGGACATCCTATTTTGTCTGTCAGATAGGCGTAATAATAGGGCTGAGAATGTGTCCCGCCAGCAGATAGCAACTGACAGGAGATGAGAGGGGCTGGCAAGAGACTGATTGGACACCAGAGGATGGCAAATCGGCTTGCCCGTTTCACATGCGTTTGCTTTTCAATCCTCTAATTTAGTAGGCCGGTTCCTTGCGCAACACAAATCCCCCTCCGTCGTGATTTGCTCAGGCGAATGTCATTACTAAGTCTCTTCGTATTCTATGTGACGGGGATGAATTGAATAAGACTGGTATTGAAGTATATGACTATCTCGGGCAGTGGCGTACGTACAGACAATCCATTTCGTTGGGGGGGGGGGGGGCTCCAAATGGGAAGGGGCTTTATTTTAGTAAATGTAACGAGGAAAAGTAAATGTTTCTATTTTTTGTTATGATTGCTAAATTTAGGAATGGTACAATGTATCCTTGAAAACTTTTTCACAGCTGTTAATTTTTAGCTTTAAGATCAAATTAATAATAAAACTTGAAAATATTAACATGAAAAACATCCATAAATGGATGCTTCTGAAGCATGCAACACATCCATAAATGAATGCTTCTGAAGCACGCAACTGCAATATAAAACTTGACAAGAATAAATTTTACGATGAGTCACGATAATATTAACTGTGATTCATAGAATGTACTGTTAATATTAGCAGAAAAAGTCGATTTTGGCTACAAACTTACGATAAAAGGACAAAAATTATTTAGAACCTGTTGCTGTTTTTCAAGATATACATTAGGAATTGAATTCCTTTGTTCTTGAACAGTAACGGAATATAAAACAACGTATAATTGTACAACGTAGTTTGCAGTTTTCCAGCTAATTTATGCATTTATACGTAGTTTTATGTATTCTTTTTAGAAACATAAAACTTTTTCTTATGTTTCGGTTCTGCTCTTAATTGATTTTGGCTATTTTTGTGTTAATAATTAAGAAAACATAGATATCCCAAAAAGCTGAAGAAAGATGGATATAATGTTTTTGTAAGGGATGGGGGGTAATGATTCCTATGCTTTAGAGGAGCAAAGCCGATTCTTTGATTTGATTTCACCAAAATAATTCTAAAAAACTGACTACTACGTCCAAAAAAAGTCTCAAACTCTAGAATGCTCCACAAAACCTGTTACAAATTAACTAGTATTTTAAGTTTTCAACTGATGCAATTCAATTCAGAAATGTGAATTCCTCTAGTACGTTCGACTAAATTGTCTATATTTTAAGATATCAACTCGTCAAGTAAAACAATTGGATTTCTTTCGTTGTGAGACTGCTCTTGCCAGATTGGCTTAAAAGCAATATTTTTCTGTCCAAATCATATTCGAACTTGATGTTTTAAGTCATTGTGGTCATAGTTTTTCATCCAATTCGATGAACTTATTTTACTTATATCCTCAACCCTTCAGTTATAAATATAAAATCAAAAACTGCCACACCATCAAAAGAAAATCGCCAATATTTAATTCAAATAAGCTGAAGCGATCGAGCACAAACGCTCATTTCTATCAACCTTAATTGAACCACCAGTATGAGCTTCAAAAGCAATACTTAATGTATCCCAACAGCAAAGATTAGTTATAGGTAATCTTAAGTCTTTTAAGATGAAAGCGAAACATCTTAAAGATCACCAATATTTAATAACCTTTTTTTTAACCAGGTCTGGCTGGCGCCTTGTTGCTGTTGCCAAGGTTCAAGTTTTGCTTTCAAAATCAGCAGAGGGGGGTGCTTGAGGAAATTAATTAAATTCTCTTATCCTTATCCACGATACTTTTAAGCCAAAATTCAAGATTGAAACGAACGAGGAGTATCGGGGGGGGGGAGGAGGGAATTTATACGTAAGCTTGAATCCTCTGAAGAATACTTAAAAATGCTGATTCACGCACGGAGCAACTGCGACTTGTTCGCACCCCCTCCCCGACGAGCAGCTATGCTCTTTAATTCAATATTCCTGTCGCCTCCCCCTTTTCAAAGACTAAAAAGGCAGTTGCCGAGGGAAATGACTTTAGCATAAATTAAGCACTTTAAGTGGCCATTTCGATAAATGGGAAGGTGGGTCGCTGAATTCGCAGGCGGCCAATAAAGTTAAACCCATTTCTATGCGCCAAAAATGGACTCGCAGTTTGAAGGAAAATATTTTATTAGCATAACGTGACGGAATTTTGGACAGCACAAAAAAAAAAAAAAAAAAATTAGCAGAGAAAAAGTGCTTCGCACCTTCATTAACACTGATATTTTTATTTGAACCCATTTTGAACAACCTGATTTTTTTTTTTTTTTTTTTCAAAATTTAATGAGATGCAGGAAGGCTCTCATCCATCTCTAGCTCAAAATAATAATAATAATAGTTTGTGTTTTAATATGTATTTTATATTATAGTATTCATTTGCAATTTTACCAAAAATATTCCTCGGTCAATTTAAGTTCTCCTATTTTTAGTTTTGCTAAAATTTATTCGGAAATCGGCAGGTAAAGAAATTTTAAAACAATTCCATTGCAGCCTACGCTCCAGTGACTGGACTCCATTGCTCACCTCTGTAAAAGTTTCTTCACCTTTTCTTCCAGTACATCATATTCTGTACACTCAGCGATCGGCAACCTAAATTCTATGCTGATCTACTTTCGAGGTTTGGTGAGCGCCAAGATCGACTTGGGGGTGGGGGGGAGCCCTCTCTGTGGCATTGGTAAAGTGCTGTTCAAAACAATGTTTTCTTACTAATTTGTACAATATTCGTAACAAGTTTGATCTGTAAAGTCGTTTTTTCTTTTGCGGATACTTTTCAATAGCAAAAGTAAGAAATAAATATTTCTCTTAAATATTAGAAGCTGGGGCACTTCCATCTTCCAGCTATAATAAAAAGTTCTGGAAATGTTTTGAATAACTTTTGTTTCAGAAGTTCAGTCAAATTCTTTTGCAGAAAATAATGTTTCTTAATGGTATTCTGAAAAAAAAAAAAAAAAACTCCCAGAATGTTGTAAGGATGGACTGAAAACAGGCTCGAGATCGACCGGTCGATCGCGATCGACAGGTTGCCTGCCGAAGCGTGTACACCATTGATTCAAGCATTAAAAAATGTCTTTTAAAATCTTCATGATTTTTGACCCAGTGATGCCCAACTCCTTAGCATTCAGATTCGAACTTTTATACAGCTAAGAATAATGTTCATTGTTTCACTAAGAAATTGATTAAACCATGCAAAATTTTGCTAATTGTGACAAGTTTCATCAATGTATTATTACTTTTACAGACTAGAGTTCTTTAAACGCACCATAACATTATTGAAATCTATCACCAATAAGATGCTAACCATCCCACCACACCAATAATTTTGATATCTTTTTTAACCAATTTCTTGATAAAACAATGAACTTCATTTTTAAGAGCTTTCAGTAAGATTTAGGTGACGTCTAAGTAGAAACTCTGTTTTGATTAATTTTTAGATCTCGAAGCATGAAAATGTTTTATTCCCCACATTTAAAATAATCTGTAAACGCAATAAAGTATTCACCGCTAGTGTAAGTATCGATTTAAATCTTACTGCGGTTGGAGCACTAACGTGATTTTGATTTTTCATTTATCGATGCATTGACTATATATTTTTACATATGCTTCTCATAATTCATTGCCATTGGAAATTTTTACGAGCTGGTGCTGTTTTATGTAACAAGTGGCATTCCAGGTAGCGCACATAGCGCTTAAAAGTTTCAAAATGGTTGTCACATCGTTGACAACCATTTTAAAACGTTAATGAAACGAATCTGCAATGCGCATTACAATAAATCCACTGAAAACGAAAACTGTCAACTTTTTGTGAAATATTATTCTATCATTGATTCATTTTAATTTTGTTTCGAAAAAAATGAAGTAAGAAGGAAATTAAACTGGTGTACGCAATGATGTGTCAAAATTGTGTAAAAACAAGGATTGCAAGTAATTTGGTGGTTAAATTTTCTTTTCAAGAAAGATAGTGCTGACAAGCAGCGCTTGAAAAAGTATTATAGATACTAAGTGAGTCTTCGTTCATTCCCCCCTCCCCTCCATCTCTCAAATAATCTGGAGACTGTGATGCTGGCTACTGTTGTTGAAATGGAAGATGAAGAGATACGAAGGTTGTTCCAGCTATTTCACTACAGCTGAGCTGCATAATTTTTGGCGCATTTTTTGCGCAGAGGTAGTAACCCTAGGAATCAGAAGCTCTGGTAGAGGGAATAGAATGGGGGTCGTCAGACGATCTGGAACCCTTGAAGTGCCCTCGACAGAGACACCCCCCGCAGTGGTTTGTACACAATGAAGAGAAAAAAGTAGTCTGCAGCGTTCCTCTTCCTTTTACCAACAATGGCGTTTAGCAAGTCCTCCAAAGTCTGAAGCAAAAAAGGAAGTTGTGCCAACAAATACTTAAGAGCAAATCACTTGTGCCGGTTGACAATGGCAGTGACACGCTGGGCCGCGACGTCACGTGGGGTGTTCATGCGGGCCAGATGCGGTCAATGAAGCACACTTGAGGATTCTTCCGCTGCGGGTGCGGACCCGGGAAATGAGGATTCGAGAGCGGGAGATGATTTCGTTTGTTTATTTATTTTTGCATGAATCTATCCCAATTATGTGTTTTATTTAAAAGACAAAGAAAGACGTAACTGCAGTGAAGATAGTGTTAACTTATAAGTGAAACAATTTTAAACTTTTTAAATTTATAAAAATGAGGACATTATTAAATCAATAAAATTAAGTAAATTTATTATGCAATTCCCGCTTGTAAAAGAACAAGAGGAAGACCTGGGATGATCTGTTTGGACGAGGATTTTGCGGTTCCTCTTGCGCAGCCAGAAATACCCTCTGCAGGGGTTTTTTTGTTCAAAAATACCTACTGGGGAGCTTTTTTTTGATCAAAAATACCTACTAGAGAGGTTTTTTGAGCAAAAGTACCTTCTTTTTTAATCAAAAGTATCTTCTGGGGTTTTTTTTTTTTTTTTTTTTTTGATCAAATACAACTTCTGGAAGGGTTTTTTGATCAATATAGCCCTTTCATATGCATAAACTAATGTATTAGAATTTGCAATTATGTTAAAACCAATGCCTCTGAAGGGTGTCCCCCCCCCTCCCCTCGCTGCGCCACTGCAATTCTAAATGTTAAGAACCGAAAGGCAATTTCTGAAACGGCGGAATAGGAAAGACCCCTGAAGACGGCCATGGCCAACAAAATGCTGTCGTCCCAATGCTGATGATAATACTGCCGTGGGCAGGTAAACGGCAGTATCTGCAGAAATGAGTTTTCGAGATATTTGAAGAAATATGTTTCAGATTCCATAATAACGAAATGGAAATGTTGGAATTAAACGCTTTTTTCCCACCTTTTTTTCATTGGAGACCAAATCAGCAAGCTTGTAGGTACAATAAAGCGAACGTACAACAAGTGACAAAAATGCAAACAAAATTGAAAAATTCGCAGTTACTGCCCTTTACCTTCC
The DNA here is from genome assembly GCF_026930045.1 of Uloborus diversus. Classification (NCBI taxonomy): domain Eukaryota; kingdom Metazoa; phylum Arthropoda; class Arachnida; order Araneae; family Uloboridae; genus Uloborus; species Uloborus diversus. The sequence continues at coordinate 138,514,691 of NC_072734.1, read as the reverse complement.
CACGGCAGAATAAGTGTTAATATTGTACTTCGGAGAGAAGATGCGGCTGCAAATTTTAGCGGGTTTTCCTGGAGTTTTTTTTTTTTTTTTTTTTACTTGAACTGGAGTTGCGTTATTGAATTGTTATGAGGTTTTAACAGAATGTAGAGTGATGTGCTAATTTACATTAGAAATATTAATCCGCAAAAAAATACATAGGATTTAGTGGGTTGACGTGTGTAAAGGTCTATTTCTATGCTGAAAAGGAGTTACGGAAAGCGAATGCGTTTTAGCGAACAGGAAAGGCGGAGAATAATGGAAAGTATTACTGAAAACGAAAGTAAGAATGTGTAATTTCTACTTTCATATAGGAATCTTTTTTTTTTCAAAATGCAGAACAGTATGGAAAAACGAACATAAAGAAATGTGGTAAAACAAAGTATTGATTTTTTTTTAAAGATAAAGTTTAATTAATGCTTCTATTGTGACATTAGACAGCTTGATACTGTCATCGCTTCTATATTAAGGTTTATCAACTTCCATGTTTAAGAAAATCACTCTTATTACTTTGCCAACTGCTTATTTCTATAATAAGTTGAGGCTCCCCGTGTTTGGATTCTAGTGCATATAACGTTTAAAGATTTCATTAACGTTTTAAAATGGTTGTGGCAACGTTACCAACCATTATGCAACGTTTTTGATATTAAGTGTGCTACCTGGGACCTGACTTTTTTATTATTATTATTTAGTTTAATTGTTCTTATTTCTTCCTCTCTTTCTCTTTTAGTAACACTTGCCAGAAAATTTAAACTCTTTGTTGTCTTGAGTAAAATACGTGATATCATATAAATATCGATGTGTTGAATCTGAATTTTCTATCGTTTACTTCTGTCACATAATATTTTCTTGCGAAATCAGTTTACATAATCAAGCGAATTTCATCACAAACCTTTTTACAATACTTTTTTTTCATTTCAAAGAAAGAGGGGGGAACTAATGTACACGGGATGCTAAATTTAATTTTGGACATAAGAAAATTACCCTGTTAGGGAAACAAATTTAAAGTGTGGGGGGGGGGGGGGGTATTAATTAATTCGATACTCAGTAAAAAACTTATTTTCAGCAATTTGTTTTGACTACACAGTTAATATTTATTTCTATAATTATTTCATATTAAGGTAACATTTGATGAATATACAGCGAAATTTTCAATAACTTTGTTATGAAGAAATGATCCGGTGACAGTGGCTCTCTGCGGATGTCTCAAGACAAAAAATTATAAAATTTCATAGCGATGCCCTTCATAAACTTGCATCATTGCGTAAAATCATGGCAACATCTGAAATAAAAAAAAAAGTGTTTTTAGTTAATATTGTTTTGCAAGTAACAGGTTTTTTTTTTTTAAATCAAAATTTTCTTGTTATTTAAAGAAGATTTTTTTTTAAATAAAAAACCTGTATTTTTATTTTTAAGAGCTGTAAAAAATTGAGAAGTCAATTAACAAAACGAACTTGATTCCGTTACCTTAAGCAGCTTATTAAATAATAAACTCATTTTGGTTTCTTAATTTTCAGATGATCCAGTGATGAGTTTTAAGTGGAACCGTAACAATTGTTTGGTAAATGTAGACATTTCAGTTAACTGGCTTGTTTTAGTTTTCTTAACATTGTCGTTACATTAAAAAATCTACAGCGGAAGTTTACTCTTAACTAATTGTGCACTAATATTTTAACTAAGAGAGGTTTTTTCTTTTCAATTGGTCTCACTTCTCCTGAACTGTCTTCATGCCCTTCAGAAGAGCGCATCTCCTAGTATAGGAACTTCTGTTCTGCAGTTTTTCCCCCGATAGAACTAAACCTCGTTGGTTTAGAGTTTACAAGGTGAAATTGTCCGCAAATTGAAATAAAATATTGGAACAGAATATTTTAACTTTATTCTTATTAAATTTATAATCTCTCTCTTTTCAAAGCGATTGGTTCTTATACGAAGATTTAAAAAAAAAAAGTTTCCCCGAGTTTCAGCATTTTTACATTTTAATGGTCAGATGCAGCGATGGACGAACTTCTTTAGGAGCGGCCTGAAAAAAGTAAGAAATTAGTTTGTCAATAGAATTCATTCTTAAGTTTTAAAAGAGAATGAAAACAAAATATTACATAATATAAAGTAGTATCATAAATATAGTTCATGGATAGAAATACTTTTTAAAGTTGTGGGTCCGAGTAATAACCTTAGTTTGCGTATCACTGGATCCATGCATGAAGATGGTGTTCATCAGTTTTGAAGTTACAAACATCTGGTCGCTCAACTTTCTCTAGAACTACTATTTTAATAAGTTCCTTACATTCTTTCCCACTAGAACCACGTTCTTTCATTTCTTCTTTTTAAAGTATACTTCTTTTGGAGAGGTGAAGCTAAAATTTCAACCTAAAAGATCCGTTTTAAACGAGAAGCTGAAAATCTGTCTTGAAATTGGCACCAAAACTGGCATGCTAAATGCTGTGCCGCCCTCGTAAGATTTGGTGTGGTTCCCATGAAGCCAAATGACAAACCATTGGCGATGACAAGCTCGCCAAATATCTTCAACCTAATACTGAATTTGAAATCTTCTTCTGGCGTTTTATTTGGTGAAATATCGCCAAATCGTCCTCATATGATCACCAATCAATTTGTGATGTCAGTTCCATTTCATATTGAAATTTTACGTTCATCGAGCCATAGGAAGTGACTTTGAAAATCTTCAGAGAATTATTTTATGCATTTTACGTTTCGTAATTGCAGTGCTTCTGTTCAGCATTGAGGTATTAGACGTTTTAGTATAAAAATTCCACTGCAAATGTTTTTAATAAAGGTAATTTTTTACTGGACGATTATTGTTTGTTGTATAAAAAAAGTACATAAATAATACTCATACCTGAAAAAGTCATGCAGTCAGAATAATTATTTCACTGCAAATGTTTCTTTTTTGATGAGACAGTAACTGCGCAGAGAAACATTGATTAGAAACGTCAGTGTGTTGAGATTATTTAAAGTGCATAATTATTATATGTTTTGTTTATTTTATTTATTTATTTTTTTAATGTAACACACGAGAAATATTTTTGGGAGTTACTTGCGAACCGGCATGTACTGTTAAGAGAGAACAATTTTTCACTTTTTGAATTACATACTTCTTTTGGCGCGTTGGAGAAGAAATTTCGACCCAAAACAAAATGCAAAAACATCAAATTGATACTTTTTAGCGGCAACTTAGCTATATGCCAAATTTCATGCCAAAATGACATGCCGAATTCATTGTCAGTGTGCCTGTAAGTTAGCGAAATTCCCCTAAAAGCGAATTTCGCGATTTTAGTCGCATATCTCTGTAAAACTTTTTTCCGCCGTCATTTGCAGCATCACAGAGCATAGGTACTTCACTACACAAAATTTATTTCTATCCAATCTAAATGATAGTTAATAAGTTAATTGTTGCTAAATTACTGAATATGTATATTTTACGTACAATCTACACAATTCTGTTCTATTTCATTGTCATATCAAGATTGTAATAAACATTCGCTGAAAGTATCTCACTTATTCTTAGAATTATGGGGAAATCTTATAAGAAGCGATGAGGGATTTTATTGAATGTACGGTGGTCAGGAGGTTCTAAAGACAAAAAATCGCAACGGATAAATTTGAAAAAAAAAAAAAAAAAGTCCTCGTTGTTACAGTTCTCATGGTTTTAAGGATCGTCTCCAAACGAGAAAAGAAAAAAAAAATAACAGGACTTTGCAGTGAAATATGGAGAAGTAAGCGCGCCTAGGATACCGACATTTGGAAGTCCTTCATCTGATAGCTAAAAGGTTACTATGTAAAATTGTATTTTGCTTATTTTATTTCCGATTCATTTCATTCGTAATTTTTTAAAGGAAAAATAATCTTTGCGATGCAATAAAAATATGTAGCATAAGGGTGGTTTAAAATACATGTAAAAAAAAAAAGTTTCTCCTAGATAACAGGACGCCCCTCAATATTTTTAGACTTGTGGATAGTAATATACTGAAAGAATTTTAGCTTCCTATTTCAACTGAAAGAGGCTGCTCACCCCCTCCCCCAAACTTCTTAAGTATTGGGAGGGGGGTTAAAAATACATTGAACTGAAAAAACGATGCTACATGTTACAGTATACACTAGTAATATGCATATACATTGCAATAAAATGATTATTTACAAAAAAGCAGCTTAGGAAAATAAATATTAACAAATTTGTAGCATTTTCTATGCTACAAGTAATGTTAAATTAAGGGGTCATTGAGCACCCTCTTAAAATATGAGTAAGAAGTTAAAACTTTTATGCCATTAGTAAGTCTAAACGAGCTGATGTGTGCATCACATGACTACCTTTTACTCTAATGTCATTTCCCCATAATTGGCAGTTTTAATGTGATTCAATTGTTTACTCTCTAAATATCACCAACAGTGGTCAAATTGAAACCTAATTTAAAATTTAAAAAAATCGCCAAATTTTTCGTCAAGTTGGCGACAAAATTTGGCGACCAAAAGACTGGCGATGTCGCCAAGTGTCCGACAAATTATAACACCACTTGTGTTTACATCGAAATTAACAATGATTTCCTCCCAGAAAGGGACAAAATATCCCTTAGAAACATTCGAATGCAACCAAAAGATAAGGTGCACAATTAGGCCTCACTAGGAGTGTACGTACCAAATTTCAACTTTCTAGGACATACCGTTCTTGAGTTTTGCGAGATACATACACACATACGAACATATGGATGTCACGAGAAAATTCGTGGTAATTAACTCGGGGGTCGTCAAAATGGATATTTCGGGTGTCTGTAGGTTCCTAGACTTAGATGTAGATCCACGTGTGGTTGGGTCGAAAAAAAACTCAACATTCATTCGGGGGTGAGAAAAATGGAAATTAATTCCGATTTTTGAGTGAAAATTTTTTCGCGAATACATTACTTCCTTTTTTGTAAAAGGAAGTAAAAAATGGGAGGTGTCCTGGACTCTAGCTGAAAAAAAAACTTTTTTGAATCACCCTAATGTAGCATCTATAACCAGCCAACATCTGCGATATCCTTCACGTTCCTAACGTTTTTTTCTTTTTTTTCTTTATTCCACTTTTCCTCGAAACATCCAACAGCAGAAGAAATCGAGCATGGATCAATATGGCATTGCCGAAGAAAGAAAAGAAATAAAAACAATTCTCTGAAAAAGAGATATAAAAAGAGAGAGGGGGGTTGTCTGGGGTTGCTACAGTTTGGCTCAAGAAAGAAAAGTAAAACGGCATTCTACAGCATCAGATGGAGAAGAGAGTAGATTTCCAGTTTGATAGCAACATTTTGAAAACAGTTTTAGCCTGACAACTTGAGTGTCTGCTAACCAGTCACAGAATAACCTAGGAATGCAATTCTATTGGTGACTGACAATAAATTCAATATGCTATTTTTCTCGCATTACTTCGTTTAAAATAAATGGGGTCATAAAATATGGTTGGGGACATTGTGCAGGGAATTTATGCAATGTCTTACGGAGCCATTTTGTTCTCCATGAAAAGAAAAGAAAATGGACGTCCTGTGGGGTTGTCTTCGTTTGCTCGATTTTTTGAGCATACTATTAATAACGCGCAAACTAATTTTTGTGCAAATCGTCTCCAAAAATTAAAATTTATCGCTGGAAACTTTAAAAAAATGCAAGAATAGAGAAGTGATTCATTATTTGATTCAGATGTGAAAACATATTTGCTTGAATAATAAACTTTCAGGGCACATTTTGAAGATTTTATTGAACACGCTTTCCGAGCTCTATTTATCAATAAATTTTAAACGTTTAAATCTCCTTTACTGGGTGAAAACAGACACATTTAAAATCCCTAACAAGCATATTTCGCACTGAAAATCGGAAATATGCTCTAAAATTAAGTCAAGCATGTTTTCACTTTTGTATTTTAAGCAAAAACTTAGCGCTATATAAAAAATCGGGTAAGAGAGATTCAAATTTTTAAAATTCTAATTAATACATTTCATTGCTTTGTTACTTTTTTTAATCCAAAATGTCAAACAATCAAAATGTCAAAAACGAAAATAATGCTCAAAACTTCCTTCTCTGTCATCTATATTTTATCGTCAGAAATTTTGATTCTTATGGAATTGATCACGTCCGTATTGGTTCCAAAAAATATTATTCGATTAAGCTAAAAAATTTTCTTTTCCTTTCCAAATTGACAATATTTGTCTTAAAGCGTAATAGTAATAAATCACTAGCTATATAAAGGAAATAATTTATTATATTGGTAAAAAGTTTTTGAAATATACAACAAAATCCTCCTCCTCATATAAATAATAACCGATGATCGAGTAACCCGTGAGTTTCAACAATAAAACTCGCGCCACGGCATGATAATTTGATAATATGTTTTGGTAATGTTTAGTATGCAGGGAATGCTTTACTGTGACAAGACTGAATCCGAGGAAAACTACGTGTAAAATATTGATATTTTCCATTTTTGAAGTTTCACTCATTTCGGGGAGGGTCTCGACTCCCTGGATGCCCCCCCCCCCTTGGATGTCCTCTCTTAGAAACGAAAAAGTGGTCAACAGTGAACTCTACCTACTGGAGTTTAGGGTTAATCCATCGGAGTTATGATTACAATTTCAACTATCAAAATATCACCAAACAGGCAATTTCTTCGTTAAAATGTAAAAGAGTAAAAACAATTTTCACCCATCATACCTTGACGGGCAACTTCTAGTAGTTAATAATTGCTGTAGTGAATTGCTTGTTGGAAGGTCTTTTGGGAACACTTTTCTTACTAATTTTTATCTCCCTCTTGTACAGTGTTTTACATTGCATATTTATCAGTTTATTATCTTCTGAAATGTATATATTTCTTTGCGTTATTTACTTTACAGTAGTTAAGGTTTATTACTAATTGTTATTTGTTGTTTTTTTGTAATGGCAACGACAAAAGACATTAGAAAGAATAGAGGAAATGTTTTGTTGGAATATGATTGTTTTTTTTGCTTGTTGATGGCATTGAAAAGCGTTGTTTAAAATTTTTATGTCGATAATTATTCTTACTGAATTTATTTCTAATTTATTCAAAACTTTTCCTAACAAAATTTTTTGCGATCAATGTTATTCGATCGTCCGGGGAAATTATTCGATTAAGCGGAGATCTCTTGAACACTGCATCTTTGGGGAAACATTCGGTTCCAGGAGGTTTTATTCGTATAAATGAGGTATTCGTTTATACGTTACCCGATTATCCCCAGTATTTCTCTCATTCGCAACAAATTTCATTTATCTTAAAAAAGTCAAAGGGTATTTCCCCGCAATAAAAAAAAATCCCAACTATGTGTGCCACAATATTTTTCATAGACGATTGAAAAATTGTCTTGCAGACGACTTTTTGTTCAATATTTTTCTAAATTTTATTTCTGAACAGAAATTATTATTTGAGACAGTGAGAAGCAAAGGGATGCAAGTGGACATTTTCAAGTTTTGAGCAAAACGCGTTTAAAGATAGCACCCTACAGTGGCTCCCAAAAGTGTTCGTACACTTTGAAATTTTTTAGTAAAACCAAAATAACTCGAAACTGAATTCGAATATGAAGTTCAATATTTTTTCACATCATTCCTATGTCATTCTAAATACAACCCATTGGTTTTTTCAAAATATTGACGGATCTTTTTTTTCGAAATGGGTCAGAAAACGAAGAGACAGAGAAATAACACGCCACAAAAGTCATCGTACACTCAAATATTTTCGAATAAATTCATGATTAAAATTATCATATGTCGTTTTATTAATATTTTTGCATTGTGTTGACCCTTATAAGTCATTTGGCTTTAATTTTTTGTTTATTTATTCCTTAATATTGTGCTTATTACTGTAAAAAGGCTGGTATTCGTAAAAAACAGCAAACACCATTCAAAGTTTGAATTTTTTTCCCACAGTAGTGGTAAATTGGTTTGAAATGTCTCTAAATTAGTTAATTTATTTGGTTGTATAGTAATGTGCTCGATAAAATGCTTTAAAGAAAGGAATCGGACCGAAAACAAGGTAAGAAAAGGTCAACCGGCAAAGTTGACAAAACCTGGTCGGAGATTTAAAGTTAAAAAAGTTATGAAAAATACACATTTGAGTGTTGTAAAAGTTTCTGCAGAGTTAAATGAAACATTTTACATTTAATTTTCACCTAAAATTGTTTGTCAAGTTCTCTGATTAGCTGGAATAAATGGGACCTCTTCCCGCAGAAATTTTCTTGGTCGTGCGTAAAACAGAAAGCTTACGCTTTTCGTAGCAAAATCAATGATAAATAAGATAAAATCATTTTAGAATCATGTGTTACTTACAGATAAACATTAATTTAACATTTTTGGTTAAATTGTTGTATAATTGTAAGTAGAAGAAAAAATTAGGAACTTAATCTTAAGAACTTATTTGGATCAGTTTATCAGGACGGTGGAGGTGTTCTAGTGTGAGGGTGCATATCAGCATCAGGACTTGGTAGTTTGTAATTTTTTGATGAAATAATGAATCATGCTGTTCCTTTAAATATTTTAAAAACCAATTTTGAACTCTTAGCCGAAAATTTGGTTATTGGAAACAACTTCGTTTTTTATCAAGATAGCGATAAGAAGCACACGGTTTTCAACATTTGCGTCTAGTGCCTCGAAAATTGTCCTTAAGTTTAGAAAATACTCTCTTAATCTCCAGATTTTAACTTAATGTAACGTATTTAGAGATATCTGGAGGCTAGATTACGAAAATAGGGCTTTAAGACAAAAATAGAGTTAGAAACAGTGAGACTCGAAGTGTGGTTGAACACTTACTCAGAAATTACGCAAAAAAGAGAAAGAAAAAGAATGAAATCTATTCCCAGACGTTTAAAAGGTGTTATGAATACTGTATGATATTCTACTAATTAATAACTTAATCAAAAGTTAGATTATTCAATAATATATAGACATTTTATAAAGTGTACAAAGACTTTTGTGAGATAAAATTTCCGGCACTTTTTGGTTTTTGATTTTTAAAAAATTAAGTTTTAATATTTTTTAAAAACTTTTCATGTAGTTTTGTTAAAAATTGATCATAAACTTTATAATTAAATACCTATTCCGAAATATTAATTCTAACCAATGGATTGGGGCCTATTTCGTTGAAAGTCGTAGGTGTACGAAGACTTTTGGGAGCCACTGTAGGTAGGCTTTCATTGAAATTTTTTTACAAATCATGCTGTATAGCAGCACCTAACAGGGCTACTAGTACCATCTCTTGCCCCAAGACAGAGGAGGGGTTCACCTACCATAAGTACTGGTTATCTGAAAATTTTTGATTTTTCCACTTACATCCCTTTGCTTCTCACTGCATCATTTCGTCTTTCTAACTTTCTAATTTCTTACCTTCAACTCTCAAAATACTAACACGTTTAAAGAACGAAATCAGTTATTTCTCTTGACAAAATCTTTTCTAACCATTTTTTGTAGAAATAGTGTGTTTATATAAAAGAAAAAAAAGTGAAACAAATTGTATGAAAATGGATCGACATTGATATATAGACGTTAAGGAGTGCCCCCCCCCCCACCTTAACTTGATTTTCCCTTCTTTTATCTCCACGTATGGCTTACGTCTACGCTCTTAATCTTGGATTATTAAAGTCTGAAAACGTTTTCACAAATTTAATTTATTTTCTTTGAGCAAGATTTACGTTTATTGCCAAGTCTTGAGCCTGAAATGTGATTTACCGTAACTGTATTTTATCAATGTTTTCAAACATCGGCTGTGTACAGAACAGCCTATTAATATATTGTGAAAAATATCGTCTGCGGGTAGAAAAAAACTCTTTTTTGTTTTAAAAAACAACAGAAATATTCTATTTATACTTCCTTTATTTATCGTAATTTAGCTTACTTTATTTCACACCCTTAGGCATTTAGAATAAATAGTGTGGTGTTTTTGTGTGTAGAACACGGATACGAAATTTGAATAAAGTCAACAAAGATCGATGTGTGTAATTCGCAATTCAAATAAACTGCCTCGTCCGTGCAAAATTCAAATGTTTTGCCGCTGTGGTTATTTTCTTGAATCACAGAAAGGTGCTGTATTCAAACTTTAGAACTACAAATTACAAAATGCTACTTTCATATATTTTTTAAATTATTATTAAGCATGGTTATCATTCGAAATAAAAATTTAAAATTGTGCGTAATTTGTGTGGGAGTATAGCTATTCTACTAATTTTCAATTTTGTGTGAATTTCTAAGTTTTAGGAAAAATTGAACTATTAACGCATAAAAATAGGTTCTAGAGGCTATTGGGCTCCCACACTCCTTTAGTCAAAAATCAAGACCTGATTTTAAGTATCCTTTGCTTTTACGTGTAGTTGTGCCACAAGTGTACACGGTTCCTTACTGCAGGGGTCAAATATTGTTGCATTTGTTCAACTCTTTTCGATTCGAGTTCAGCCTTGCATTTTTGTCGATCATTGCATTGAAGGAATGGAAGCTGAATAGTAAAGCCAGTGGACGTTGCAACAGCCCACTGCTTCGAGTGTATTCCTGCCAAACGTACGCTAAATAGCCATCTACTGGAGAGCGAGCCTCCTTCTCACCCTCCGATCGGCGCCAAGGGACACTCGATGCGGAGCACGAGAATCGCAACGGCGCCGTGGGGGTCACTCCACTTACGTAACAGTCATAGCCAGATGGCCCCGCCCCCTCAATCATGATTGGCGGAGGGGATGGCACGAGAGCAAATAGAATTAGAACCGTTATCACGTTGCTCCCGGGGAAGGGGGGCGAGAAGAATACCCCCTGGGGGATGAGGAGAGCTAAAGGAAAAGGGGGGAACAGATCTCCCGCCACTATTATGGTGATGCTTTTGCTCCCATAACTTAATTTACATTCTCAACGAGCAATGTGTGATTTTGTAGTAAGTAGGGGGTTGGCGGGGTATGCGGGGAGGTGGATCGGGGAGTTTCGAAATCGTATGAGAGCAATGGAACGAGAGAGAGTTAAAAGAGATAGAGAATATGCCAAAGGGGGCTGTCAAAACTTGTGCTCGCAGACTATACAAAAGCTACTGCTGTTGTAAAAGGCAAAGGAGAGAGAGCATTATGCCTGCCACTGAGTTATACTCAGTTTTCCCTTTTCTCTTTCTTCATTTTTCTTTTTTTCGTGTTATTGATTGTTTAGTTTTATATTTGCTCCTGGCGGAGTTTTGTTGCGCTCCTAGGTGCGAAGCGTTTTCATCAGGTTTCCTTTATTGTTGCTTTTTTTGTTATTATTATTTATTTTATCCCGACCGTATTCTTGCATCTTGCTTTTATTTTTACTCCAAGGTAATGGTGTCACATTTGGCGACCGATCGCTTTATCAATATTCAAATTCCAGCGAGCAAAAGGAATTCCACTCCCAGAGGAAGAATAGAAAAGGTATTCCTCTATTCTTCAATATCAGGTGGCAGCTTGCGTGCCGACTATCAGTTTTCTTTTCTTTCTCTCCTTTTTTTTTTTGATAATAATTCAACCCATAGTTACTGCCGATATGAAAGACATTTGAAAAACTGAAACTCGTGTGATTAAAAACTGGAAGTAATTATTTATTTGAGTCATAAACCCATTATGGAAATGATTATTTGTTCAGAAAGATGTCAAATGTGTACTTTTGTGTATTAAAAAAATCAAAGCACGAATTTAAAAAAAAAACAAGTAATATTAATTCATACACCTGTTTCAGGACGAAAGAAACCCATTTTCCTTTTCTCTGCGTTGGAAAGGAGGCTCGTTGTATCCCCGAAATATGTATACGCATCGCATAACATAAATATTTGCACATCCATAACGCTGATTTTAGTAGCCTACTTTACCGTAAAAATCAAAAAACGAAAACAAAAAGCATGAGAGAAGGCTCAAGCATCCCAAAAATATTGCTAAAAAAAAAAAAGCAAAATAATCAAATAAATCCTTTGATATTATTTCTGTAACTTGTTTTTTGTTTCTACGCGAAATCTTTCTCAATTCTTGATCGATTTCTTTGATTTACACCTTATTTTAAAGCTTATCGTGCAGGCTACTGACGAAAAATAGACCCACAATCTAAAAATTGTCTTTTCTGTCGAAAAAACCTGTTTCAAAGAACCAGAATGAGGTTTTCGGTTAAATTTATAACTATAACTTGCACTGTGACTGACATAGCTGAATAGCTTGATTGGCGGAGCGTTCGACTAGTAACCAGGAGAATGAGTGTTCGGGCCTATGTCCGGACAATCTGCATCAAAAATTTGGAAAAATATCGCGCATTACATGATCACTTAACTCGCGAGAGCTCGCACGGGGTCGTAAACGACCCCAGCCATTTTTTGTTTCCATTTCTTGGAATTTCATGGACAGCTAAAGAAATCATTTTCTGAGTAGCTGGGATTGTGTCCTTGATTGATGTGTGGGTGTGCTTGGAATTTTCTTACCTCCTTTCAGTTCTTGTAAACAAGGGGGGTTTTGAGAGTGGGGTCTTTTTAGACCCCGCGCGAGTACTGACGTCAGTAAAATTCTCGAAACGGAAGAGGTGTTTGGAATTATTTCCAATGCAATGCATTCAATGAATTTAGAAAAAAAAAGGTTGGGAAACGGAAGTAGTTTTCAGCAATCCTTCTTTTAGTCATGATTTTGAGTGCACACGCGTGCGGTTGACAATGATAATTTAGATTTGTCCTTTCTAATCCATATTTTTCAATTTTGTTTGTAATAATTATTACAAAGAAAGCATGCCGACTCCATATGAGCAAGAGATGGAGCGTCTCCGCAAATTATTAGCCGATGTGGAAAGTGATGAAGAGGTCATTCCAGACGATGAATGTTTTAGTGATCAAGAAAACTTCGGTGACCACGACAGTGAGTGCGAATTTTCAGGAATTGAAAGTTCTGCTGATCCCGATAGAGATGACACCTTTGTTGGAAGAGATGCAAAAACTATTTGGCAAAAAACAAAATTTTGGGCTAATTTCCGTGCTCCAGCTCGAAATACAATTACGCATCTTCCTGGGCCAAAAGGAAACTCCAAAAATGTCAGTGATGTCTTTGAGAGCTGGAGCGTTTTTATCGATGATAAAATGATTAATCAAATAGTAGAATGCACGAATATTTTTATACATGACATTTCAAAAAATTACTCAAGACTCAGGGATGCAAAATGCACATATTCGGTGGAAATTAAGGTTTTATTTGACCTATTATATTTAGGAGGGCTTCACAAGTCTTCTCATCTAAATGTAAGGGAATTATGGGCTACTGACGGAACAAGAATCGAAATATTTCGTTGTGTAATGTCATACAACCGTTTTCTTTTTTTTTTTTGATGAGATGTTTACGCTTTGATGATGTACATACCAGAGATTCAAAGAAACAAAACAATAAACTGGCTGCAATAAATGAAATATTTGAAGCTTTCGATGCAAACTGCAAAGAAAATTATACTTTAGGGGAATATGTGACCATTGACGAAAAACTGGAACCGTTTCGGGGTCGCTGTGCCTTTAGACAGTATATGCCAAACAAGCCCGCGAAATATGGAATAAAACTATTTGCAATAGTCGATGCAAGAACTTTTTATACTTCATCTATGGAAATCTACTGTGGTAAAAATAGCAACAAATCGAACAAGCCGATTGACGTTGTAAAAAGACTTGTAGAGCCACTGTACAATACAGGTAGAAACGTTACCACAGATTACTGGTACACTAGTTATCCTTTGGGCCAAAGATTTGATTTCTAAAAATTTTACAATAGTAGGAACATTGCGAAAAAATAAAAAAGAAATCCCTGTGGAATTCGTAAATAAGAAGAAACGTGAAATGCGTTCTTCATTGTTTGGATTCCAAAAAGATTGCACAATCCTCTCATAACTTCCAAAGAAAGGAAAATGTGTTTTACTATTGTCAGCGATGCATAACGATGACACTCTTGATGAGGATACAGCTGTGAAAAATAAACCAAAGATAATTACATTTTATAATATGACGAAGTGCGCAGTTGATGTTGTTGATCAAATGGCGGCATTCTACAGCACGGAAAGGATAACAAATCGAAGGCCCATGATAGTATTTTTTTGCATTCTGAATGTTGCTGCTATAATCGCACGGATTCATAAAAATCTTTCTTTATGCATTTCAAATAAAAAAAAAATAATTATTGTAGAAGTCTCTGTTGGTGGAGAAACATAAACAAATAAAATAAAATAAAGAATTCGTACAAAAATTAAAAGGAAGAAAAAAAAGAAATACTGGGGTCGTTTTCGACCCCGCGCGAGTACTTGTGTGACGAATAACGGTGCGAGTTCTCGCGAGTTAATAATAAATTTAAGGGAATAGAATAAATGAGATGGAAACGCTCCTTGCTGTTATGAAAACTTGATGCAACATGGTGCTAAATTTATTCCTAATTGAAAGGCTTTTTTTATTTTTTTGTTTTTAACGCTTTGGCTCCGGTAAGAAAATTAAAGCATAATGTAAGCGAAAATATAAGTATCAGGTTTAAGGTTTCAGACTACAATGGAATTGTTTTTTGTTCAGAAAAAAATAATAAATCGTATTGACTCTTTGTACAAATAAAAAAATACTACTTCAATTTAAAGGAAAAAATATATATTTTTCTTCTTTTTGCAAAAAAACAAATAGCTTAACACATTTTAAGTACATTCGAAAAGCTACGCTTAAAAAAGAACTTAGTTGAAATTATTTTATATTTTAACCTTGCTGAAATGATGAACACGTGCTGCCGTCTAAGCCATAACGGTTCAAGCAGCCAGTGTTAACAAATTGTAAAAATTTTCAAAAGTAAAAACACTTCTCTTCAATATCTTAACATATATATTATTTCTGTGGATTATTTTTCTGTCAGTATGCGAGATCTTTCTTATCTCTTGAAGAAATTCCCCTCATTTTAAAACTTATCAGGCCGGCTAATGAAGAAAAATAGACTTATGGTCTAAAAATCAAGTTTTCGCTTCGGTCAAAACACCCCTTGTAGTTCTTATTCCTTTTATATATATATATATATATAAAGCAAAGTTCTAACACAATTTTACAATTTTTTGCGTCGCTTACGGCAAGAAAAAAAAATTTAAATTAACCTGTGTGTGTGTGTGTTTTTTATAATAAAGCTTAAAAGAAATCGACTTGTTTGTTCGGTTAAATTCATAAGTTTTTTTCGGTAGAGCGTTCGGCTATAAACTATCTGAACTTCGGGTAAGCTCGGGCTGTCCGACGTAATAGCAAATTTACATTAATACATGTACTCATAACATTCAACAGATATCACACATATAATAAATAAATGCAGTGGGAATGCTGCTTGGTGTTTCGACTCATTTATGCAGGTTACAGTTATCATTCAGATAAGTCGACTATTAACCGAAGGGTGTTCTTCCTTTTTTTTTTTAAAGCTTTGACTCCGTCCAGACCGCTAAGTATAATGTAAGCATAAAAATTCTTAGATTTACCTCAAGGGAATCCTTTTTGTGCAGAAAAATCTTTTCATTCTATGCTGAAATGTAGATTTTTCTAATAGCAGTGTTCGACCTTTTGTACGAATAAAAAAATACTACGCCAAATTGAAACTACGAGTTTCACCCAGTAAACCTTTAATTTTTTTTTCGAATGCGATATAAAACATTAAAATTATTATCAACTTCATTAGTAAGAAATCATTTTCTACTCCTCTGCTTCCGGTTGAAAAAAAAATTGTCTACGTTCGAAAATTTACACTCAAAAAACGGACTCAGTTCAACACGGTTTCAGTTTTGAATTTTAAGTGTTTGATTAAAAGAAAAACATGTGCGGGTATTTAAGCCGTAACGGTTGAAGCAGCCTGCTATGAAAAATTGTTCAATATTCCAAAAAAAAAAAAAAAAAAAACGCTTATTTTCAATCGAATTCATTACTTCTCTAGAATGTTCGTTTTAATCGCTACGAGAGAGATCTTCTTAATCATTCTTTAATCAAATTCCATGTTTTACTAATAATTTTAAATCGTATCATGCTGGCTAATAACCAAACATAGACCCATGATCTTATTTTTTTCGCCAAAAAGCTTTTTTGCTGTTTTTTTTTTACGCATTCCTTCAATGAATAGCATTCGAATAGGAAGGCGCAATTGTTAGGTTTTTTGGAGTGTCGTGCTGTTAATCAGAATGGCGCCAGTTCGAATCCGTGCTAATAAATATCTCTTTAATGTTTCTTTTTTTTTTCGGCAGATGCTCACATGGGCGGGACTGTATTTGCCATAATCTGTTTTTTCACATACAAAATTACTGCTTTTTCACGAGTCACTCAGCCACACTTTTAATGATATTTATGTTTGCATTGAAAATACGTACAACCAAAAGGGGAACGATGATCAAATTATCACAACGTTGTATTTAACGAGGTTTTGTTACTGATGTCTTCAAATTACATGCCTTCTCTTGTGCGCTTAATTTTTTCCACACTTTTTCGGTTCTTCTTCATAATGTTCTTTCTTTGAAATTTTTAAAGAGCGAAATGCCTTATGAAACGATTCGAAGCACAGTGCGGAGTCCCGCACGGGTCGACTAGTATTTAAAAAATTAAAAGTAAGGTTTTTGAGACGAGGAGAAAAGTCTATCGGTCGGTCTGTCTACCCTCCCCCCCCCCCTCCCAATAACTTTTGAGTGAATGGTCCGATTCAAACAAGTTTTTTTTTTTTTTTTCGTTCGAAAGATCTCGGCGGAGACACCTCATTCCCATATTTTGCTTTTTATTCGAACAATTTTTCGTATAGATCTCAAACTTACCTAAAGGAGGATTTGCTTTAAACAAACTTTGTTGGAAAAAAAAACTCTTGCTGAAGAATATGAAGAAAAATTATTATTATTATTATTTTAGCTATTTTGAAAATAGAAAAAAATGAATTGTGCAAAAACTTTCTTTTTTGTAAAATATATTTATTGAGCTTTCTTTCTTTCTTTTTTTTTTTTTTTTTTGAAAACAATTGAAGGATTTTTTTATATAAACAAATTTATTAGCTGCATTGTTAAAAAAGACGCTACTACTTTATTTGTTCGGTCATTTATTATTTATATATCTATTTCATCAGATGAGAGAGGCATATTTTGTTTTTAGAAAACGGCTTTAAATGATAAAACGTTACATTTGACAGTTTGACATCCTTGGCTAGTTAAGAGAATATTGATCAGATGCTAGAAGGTCGATGTTAGTATACGGGGAAGTAGGCTCGATTAGTTCTGGACAGAACTTCATTTTATTGTTATAAACTAAGCTCAGTGGCACAGCAGCTCATGTGGGCCATTACCTACTGTGCCTAACTCAATTTATGAGACGGGGAGGAGGGGGGGGGGGCTCTGCGGTGCAAATAGACGCAAAGGTCAGATGGTCAACTGAACGCGGAACCCCGAGTCTTTAGTTCTCAAGCACGCTTGGTACTCCTTTGTTGACCCACTGAAGGGATGAAAGGCTGAATCGATAGGGCCCAACCCGGGAATCGAACCCGGGGGTGTGCGGCGTGGAAGCGCGTTATTACTATCATCATTAGTACAATGAAATCCCGTTGCTCCCATGTAACGGGAATTTCTTGTAATGGAATTCTAATAATGTAATGGAAATTAAATTGGAACTGAAAATTTATTTCGTTGAAGCTGATATTTCTTTGCATTGCTATTTGTTGGAACGTGATTCCACTGTATCTTCATTTTCATTTGTATAGTTTTAAGTTATTTCATTATTCAGCATTTATTGCATTTAACATCAATAAGGGATATTTTTTATGCTAATACATAAGTTCTAATTGGTATGAGTTTTCAACAGTGTCAATTATTTATTTTCCGTATCCTTTTATACATGCTCATTTTCGTTTGTTTCTTTTCTGATCCCATATGCTCCTCTAAAAAGAACGTAATAAAATAAAATATACATCATTATATGACTGTGATGATTAGAAATTTACGAAAAAAAAAATCAAGTGTAGCCTTGAAAAAAAATCCCGAAATAAGTCGATGGCGCTATAGTGCTAATTTGTTAAAAACCACTATCTTCAATTTATTCTGGAACATTACGAATGATGGAAATATTTTTGGCTTTTACACTGTATAGTTATTCTTAATAAATTTATTTTAGTTTCTTTTTTTTTTCTTTTTCTTTTTGACAAACAGCAAATTACGGATCAGAAATATCCTTAAAATAGAAATAGCTATAGATGTATCCTTGAACAAATGTTTATTACTGTAAAAAAGATTAGTTACTTTGTTACTTAAGTTGAGTGACACCCTTTTAGTAGTATACAGTTGAATTTTAAAAGATATTGCAAAAAGTAGTGTATTAATTTCAAAATAAATTGAGGAATAATTTATTGACGCTACTCCTAATAGAATATTACTGTAATTAATAAAATATTGTCTAAAATGGTTTGTTAAACTCAAAAGAAAATAGAATACTTTATTGGCAAAATACTGGGATATTTCGAAGAAAATGAGAAATTTTTCCCACACGTGGCAGCAATGTATTTCAAAACGTGTAATAAATAAAAATGTTTTTGCCAAAGAAAAGATATATGACATACAATACATGCAAACATAGGTGGGATTTCTTAGGAAAGCAATTTCTTGTTTATTACATTTTTTAAAATTTTAAATATTAACTTTTGAAAAAAAATGTAGAGCTGTGACGTGCAGGACGAAATGTCTTATTTTTCGTGGAATGGATCACTAGTTGTTTCATTCTGTTACTAACACCAAAAATTATTAGTGGAAAAGCAAAGAATATATTATTGGGGAAAAAATGTTTTGTAGTAAATCACTCAAGTGAAGTAGAGGAATGTGGGACAAAGTGAAATAGTTAGGACACTTTTTTTTCAAAATGAACAAAATGGAAATTTGTTTCGAAAATTACCGTACATAAAGATAGAACAATGTATTTTATAATAAAACTTGAATTGAAACATTGTTTTTTTATTCTTAGCAGAGAATTTGTACTTAAAAAAAAGGTGCACATTTTTCACTTAAAAAATATATGGGGCAAAGTGAAAAATAAAAGATTTTCTAAAAATATATATTTTCTATTTCATTATTACAAATATATTTTTGACCAAATCAATGAATGAATAAACAAATTAGCAGATAACGAAACAATAAATGAATAAATAAGTTATTGATTGATTAATATATGAGAATTAATGAATTAGTGAGTAAAATAGTGAATGAATAAGAAAATATGTGAATGAATGAACAAATAAATGAATTATTAAATGAAGGAATGAAAATAAACACATGAGTGATTTTATAAATGACTGAATAAATTTTCTGAAAATTCGATGATTATTTTGTTATAATATTTTGAGTGCGGGTGCAGCGAAGTGCTGTGCTGCCGTGCTAAGCAAAAAAGCCGTATCTACATTTCTCATTAAAATTGCGTTGCGGTCACCAGGTGGTTCTTTGTCATATATTTCACCCAAATACGACGTTTTATAGTCGATATTTTTTTTTTTCAAAATTTAATTGTCAATAATAAATATATATATTTTTAAATTCTAAAAATGTTGCATCCTCGCCAAATGCATGGAATCGCAAAACTATAAAGTTTTCTCGTTTTGAACTTGGCTGCAGATACGGCTTTTGCGCTCAGCGCGGCAGCATAGCGCATCTCTCTTCGAGCATTATTGATGCGATAGAGATGGAATGGTTAGCAATCAAAGAATACCACAGGAAGACTACAAAAAAGTAAAAGGTTTTATTTAGAAAAATCGCCTGGAAGAAACTTGCGACAGTGTATGTTATGCATTAAAAAAATACTAATGGAATAAATTATCCAACTAAATTAGCGCTGTTTGTTAAAAAGGAAATCATTCATCAATTTGTGCAGCGAAACGCTCTTTTATTGTGTGAGAATTAAATGTATTTTTGGCAAAAAGCATTACTTTTTATATTTTAATTAGAGTTAATTTCACTGTTTCTGTTATTTTTTAGTAATATTTTTTTTTTAACCTACGCATTTTATTTAAAAAATACATTGTATTATGAATGCATTCTGCTTCTGCAAATTTCTACAGAAGAAAAAAAAAACAATTGGATGCGTAAGTGCATTGAAGAAGATGTAAATTAAGAGATCTTTCTAGCTTTACTGGTGGGGAAAAAAAAAAAAAAAAAAAAAAGCTGTTTAGTTGTTCTGAGACAGTTAAAAGGTAACTTCAAACATCATTAGTTGACTTCTGCTTCAGTGCTAGAAATAGGTGTATACTGTTCTGTTAGAAAAAGTCTTTTTAAATTTTTGGGCCAACATTTCTTGTGAAAAAGGATTTTCAACATATGCTTGCCTAAAAGATAAATACAGAAGTATTTTTAATGTCAAGAACGAAATAGTTAGATACTAAAACAAACTTTGAGCTTTGTTACACAAATGGCCCATTAATTGTAGTTTTTCCAAAGCTGATCGATGCGTAACAAAGATGGTGCTTACCAATTTGTTTGTTCTTAGTTAAATGAGTTTTGTATTCATTTTCTAGCTAATCAGTTTAGTTTGCAGCAATGTTTGTATACTTATACATGTGCAATTACATTTTCGTTTCTTGACATAGCTTGTAAGCTATTGAGAAACACGGAAAATGAAATGGTCGCACAAATTATCTTGTTTTTTTCACTTTACCTGATACTAACGACTGAAAAAGGGTTTAGCCATTTTTTTTTTTTTTTTTTTCTGATCTTACAGGGAATTTGCAAAGGGGGAAAAAAATTGAGATTCGCAGCCCAATGTTTTCCTAATATTGTTGCAGCGTGTCCAATATATTATTTAATAACCTTTCAGTGCCTCTTAATCCATATTATTGCGTTTTCACTGATTTCTGCAGAATATGGCAAAGATATTTTAATAAACAAAGTTCTTGATTCCGTGATATAGCCATCAGAAAAAAAGTTATTAGAAAGGACTAGTCATCAGAATCGATTCTTTATTTGTCTGTAACTAAATAATTTCCTTAGCTTTGCCATTCACCCCCGCAGTGATACGATTCATCATCGAACTTATCTGATTATTATAAGTATCTCATTGTAAACAGTGATGATGATATCAACCGGATTTTCATTACATCTAAATATTTTTTTTTTCTGTAATGAATCAATTCTATACCAATTTGTATTTTGGTTATTCCCGTTTCAAAACCTTTTAAACTATTTTCGTTACTTTTCTTTGGAGAGGACAGTTATTTAAATTCAATTTTTCTGGTGCTTTTCAAAGAGTCTTTTGTAAATCTTCGTTTTTTAATTGAAAGAATTGATAAGAATCATTGCGTTGCGTTTTGTGACTTAGTAAACTTGTTGTAGTTCTTAATGGAAGTCAGAAATTTAGAACTTTTCTTAATGAAAATAGTTTTACGTCAAAAACAAGCAAACGTACAAATACGACTTCACCTAAACTTCCAAATACAACTTCACCTAAAGCAACTGAAAATTTATAATCTACGAAATGAAATACTAAATGCTCATACTCGAGTGTATTTCCTGAGATTTTCATTTTAACTTTATGGAAGCTTAGACTTTTTTTTCCCTCCATAAAATCACACGCCCTGAGAAAAGTTAGCAAATGATAAATGTTTTACACCTTTACCATAGGAAAATAAAGGCTTTGTATGCATTTTAGTGAAACATAATGTACTTCAAATATGTACCTTTCAGACATTACAAAGCCGACTCTTGTGCGCATCTGAGCATGAATCCCTTGATGCACGCTTTATGGGATGATGACTTCCAAGATTCAATGCAACAGCTTAAAGATAGATACGGTAATCTTTCATAGACAGATTTTTACATACTTTATCGACATATTTCCCATTAAGTCAGCCGAAATCAAATTTGGGCAAAAAACGGGCCACATCATCCGGGTCTTTTTTATCTTTCTTTTGACAGCGGGGTCGGCGTTTTCGTTCGAAAAGATTCCACACAAGGAAGCTAGTTGCAACCCTTTAAAAAGGGCGCCAAAAAATCTTACTTCTTTATAGGTTTAATGGCGATAAGTTCTGACTCTCCGTTTAATGGGCCGCCGTGAAAGCCTCGAAAAGATGCTTTTAACATTTCAGGATTCATTTAAATCACAAAACCCCCAAAAGAAGGATCGTGTTTTTAGAGGCGGCTTGAGGAGGATGCGATGGAATTTTTTGGCAGCTTCCGTTTTGTGCTGAATTAGATTGGTTGGGAGCCTTTTCAATGGATGCGCACTTCAATGCACGGATCGAAGTGGTCTTTTGTCTAGCGGTCGTTAGACACTGGATGCAAACAACGCCCAGTAGTTTTCAAAACTCGAAGAAAATGCAGTGACAAGTTAATAATAATACTTTCAGAATGAAAATAGAAATTTTGTGCAATTCAAAAATCATTAATAAGATTTTGAAATTGTTTACAAGTCACCTGCGGTTGGTTGATTTCTTGTTTAAAAAACCTATAGCATCGGAAACCAGGAAATCTTTACATCAATGGTTAATGAGGTTCTTTGTATTCACTGAAGCATTTTTCTCTTTACACGCTGCTGCTATATTGCTCTAAATTTTGGGGTTATACTTAATCAAATCACCTCAAATTTAATGGAATGTGATGCATCAGAAGTACAAAATGCATTTCATTGTCCTTAATTATCCCTTGTTGTCAATTGTGTGGTTAATTGGATTTGAATAGAATTCAGTGGCGCACACAAGGGAGGGGTCCAGGGGGTTCGGACCCCTCCCATAGCTCTTGCATTTTTCTTATTTCAACTGATTATGATTTTATGTACTTGATACACAAAATATTTCCAATCAAAGAAAACAACAATTTCAGTTCTAATAATAGGGGAAAAAATCCTCTTGTTAAAAGATTTTTTAGAAAATGTGTACATTTCTTGTAAAGAATTGCACAAGCGAGAGATCTTTCTCGACTTTGAGAAGGCTAAAAACATACTTAAATAGTACTACGTATAATGAACTTTAATGTGTTCTTGTACTGCTGAATTCAAGCAATGTCACCATCACACACTGATTAAGTTATAAATAAAATCGAAATATGAACTAGAAAACTAAATTTTATTCTACGATGTTTTGTAAACCTATAGAGGCAGACTAAGGGTGACTGTAAATGAAAACAGAGTAATAATAATGTTTTTAGTTTTGTAATTACAGGTTAAAATGAGATTTTTCTTGTTCTTCAGACTTGATGCTTCTTATACTTGAATTTGGGCATCTGTTTTCATTTATGAACAATGATAAAAGTAAATACATTGCATAAATTCGTTTGCTTTCTGGTAATTTAAGTATCTGGCATTAAATTTTTTTTATTAATTAGTGCTAATTATTTATTCAATAATTTATTTTTTACTGTTTTTGTTCTCAAGAATCAATAAAATCAAGTCAATGTGTTTGACGGCATATTGGAGTATGATATGAAAATGAGACTTTTAACTATGGACCCTCCCCTTGCAAAATTTCTGTGTGCGCCACTGATAGAATTACAAGGCGGCATTAAACAGGATTTTACATGTGAATGGAAATTGAGGAGCAGTTTGACAATTATATACATCATTCGGCTGTTAACAACTTCAGAGAACGTTTAATTAGAATTAGATTATAGAGCTGCAAATGACAATAGCTACATTTTAAATTTTATAGAAATGTGGCAGTGAGAAGCAAAGGGATGTAAATGAACCCTTTTAAATTTTTGAGCAAAGCACGTACAAAGCAAGTTTAGGCGATGGTTAGGTTTTCATTGAAAAGTTTTTGCAACGCATGCTGTACAGCAGTACGTACCAGGACTACTAGTACCATCTTGTGCCCCAAAACGGACAAGAGTTTCTTCCACCGCTTGTACTAGTCATCTAGAAATTTTTTAAATATAGGCACTTACACCCCTTTGCTTCTATATAGATGCTTAAAATTTAAATCACATTTGAGCTGAAGTTAGCACTGGCACTATCGACGCCGACTTGTATTCTAATATTGAAGACTTTATATCATCAGTTAATTTAATCAGATTATAGCGTGACTGAAACTAAACGCTAGCCACGTTTAACCTCAGTGATCTTTAACAAAATGCAAAACCTTTGTAAATGATTTTGTGGCAAATTGAGTTTGAATCAGATTATGAGATGAAAGAATTTGGGTTTCAATTTAGGTAAAGTGAATCGCAATATTTAACAGGTCAAATCACACAGGACCCAATTCGTTTTATACTGTTGATCTACTTAATGAAAAATTGTACCTTAAGCACATATAAATGACATTAACTAAATTGCACGTTAGCGAAGAATTTGGAAAATATTTCCAATTTAACTGTTGATATTTCCTCAGAAAACATGCATTAAGGGTAATGTGGCCTAAGGTGAAACCCAAAAAAACAATTGATAAATGTGACATGCTTAAATGAAACAAGTATTTTAAGCATTACCAATTTTATGAAATGGTTATTCAGAAGAAAGAAATATCCATTCTAAATTATTTTAGAAAATTGGTATTGCTTTAAGTACTTGCTTTATTTAAAGATGTCAGCTTTAGGGCTTTTACCTCAACGATTTTTCAAACATTGTGTTAGAATGAAATTGCAAGACGATTTGTGCATGTTAGACTTAAAATGAAAAACAGAATGACATTAAAGGTTTAACTATTGCCATCATTTGGGAAAGCCTATTTAAACGTTCATTATTTCATTTAACAAACCTAAATATGATTATGAAACCAAATTATTTTGAGGCAAGATA
This sequence comes from Uloborus diversus, assembly GCF_026930045.1. Taxonomy (NCBI): domain Eukaryota; kingdom Metazoa; phylum Arthropoda; class Arachnida; order Araneae; family Uloboridae; genus Uloborus; species Uloborus diversus. The sequence continues at coordinate 138,489,967 of NC_072734.1, read as the reverse complement.
TGTAAATCCAATTAAAATTCAATGAACGATATAACTATTTGAAATAGTCATTAGTTGTCTGCAATCATTAGCTGTCCATACAGTCATTAGCTGTCTGCATTTTAAAAATATTTGTTGAGTTTCAACCTAATAGAAATGGCATTAAACTGCGAGAAAAGATTTAATCAAAGGATCATCTAGATTAGTTAGTTGATAAATTTCAATGATTTTCCATCTTTTCTAAATTGAAAGAAATCATAAGAGGATAAGGTTCCGGGTGATAAAGTTTCTTATCAATTAATCTTTAGATGATATTGTGTTCTTTATTTTTATAAACTCAAGATAGATACAAGTTTAAAGTCCGTCCAACTGCATTTTTAAAGTGTCTAAAATAAAGATAAATTGAAAGAGAAAAGGAAGGGTAGCAAAATATTTTAAGCTATATAATCATTACGAAATACAGTGAAACCTGTGTGAGTTGACCACTTGCGGTGCACTACTTTAGTGGTCAATTTAAGCAGGTGGTCAACTTATAGAGATTGAATTATATGATAAGAACTAATTCTGTGACTGAAAATAGCGGTCAACTTAGACAGGTGGTGAACTTGCAAGGGTTTTCAACAGGTTTTACTGTACCTTAGTTAACAGTAGGGGTCAGAAACTTCTTTATACGCAAATTATTGCAAAGCCAGTATGATTAGTTTTTTTATCCTTCTGATGGTAAATTATTTTCAAGTACACATGCATTTTCAACGCACCTACGCCGATATTAAATAGATTGTTTATGATTTCCCACAGCGTATTTTATACACAATCTACATTTCCTCAACATCTTTTTTGGCACCTTAAACGTATTGCATCACTCACATTTTACTCACTACAATGAATTTTAATGTGAAAAGAGTTTTCTGCATTTTATACTCACTTACACCTATCATGACAGAAAACTAAAATCAAAATACTAATTTATAGTCGAAAAAGGGGGGAAGTAAATCACTGTAAACACCGCGGTCTCATCTTTTCTCTCCTGAACTAGGAAATCTCTAAAAAAAAAAGGGGGGGGGATCTAAATGAGGATACAGTGAAACCTGTGTAAGTTGACCACTTGCGGTGCACTACTTTGTGGTCAACTTAAACAGGTGATCAACTTATATAGATTCAATTACATGATATAGATGAGCCTGAAAATAGCGGTCAACTTCAACAGGTCACGACATACAAGAGTGATCAACTTTACAGGTTTTACTGTACCTCCTAATAAAGTTGGTGCCTTAAACTTATTTTTTCCATAGTAATATTTTTTTTTCTCGTTTCAATGAATTTTAATGTGTAGACTCAACTACATTTTATATTCATTTACAACTATCTTAAAAGATAACAAAATAAAAAATAATTTTTTGTCAAAAGGGAGGAAAAAAAGCATCCGAAAAAAGCACGATCTTCTCTCTTACTTTTCTGCACTAGAAAATCTCTAATACGCTGGGAAATAAGAAAAAACCGCTATTACTTCAGAACACCCTTTTCCTCAGAACATCACGTAATAACAAAGATGAGACAACCCACAGAGCAAAAGCATACCTTTCCTTTTTGAGCCACCGATTCAATACCTTTCCAAAAAAAAAGCATACACACACACACTCACACAAAGGTAAATCGCAGCAAAGAAAAAGCGATACAGAACTAAGAAGACTGGAATATTTTTATGTGATGCATGGCTTCAAAGTTCTGTCCGGATTGGAAATTATTATTTCCCCTCATTCCGTAAGAGTGAAATAAAAAGTCAAAAGGAAGGGATTGTAGTCTCGAATAAAATAATATTAATATAAAAAGGAGAGAGAGAGAGAGAAAAAAAAAAACGGGTGAAAAGGAACTGGAAATCGATGAACAAAGAATGGGGATGGGAGAGGCGCAGCTTTTCTAAGTTCCTTTTTTGCTTATTTGTTCTACGCATATTCGCATCGAGGGAAGTACTCCAGGTTTGTGACTCTCCAATTACTGGAGGCACACCTGATGGTGTGGGAGGCATGAGATGTTTTCTGAAACCCGAAATGTATTTTTTTGGAATGCGAGCAAATGTGGATTATGTACGTAATATGAGGGGAAATGTCTTGTATCCAGATTACACTTTTTTTTTCCACTCTCTCTCTCCGTGAAGGAGAGGGACTGTTTGTATAGATTCTATTTCTTCAGTTAGGGCACTAGCACTCACCAAACTGGATTAGGATTATCACGCCGGAAGGAAATGTAATGCAGTAGAACCTCGATTGACCGAGGTTTCTGTTAACCGAGCTGATAATTTTGATAAGAAAGGTACAACAAACTTTTTTAAAAATAATGAAAATTTAAAATTTTAAATGAATATAAACAAGAATATTTTCTGGGAATTCGAGTTTTTTTACGTGCATCTTGCAGTGGCGTACCTAGCAGGGGTAAAACCTGGGGCGGTAATTTGTGGCGTCACCCTCCCCCCCCCCACATCCACCTGAAAAACGCAAAAAAATATATATAATTTTATGTAAATACATGAAATTTATGCAATTTTCAGAAACAACTACATTTGTGTTATAACGAAAAACGAAATTTTAAATGGGCTAATGTAGAAAAAACAAATAAAAGTACGGAGTCTGGGAGTGTACAACCCCCGGGAAATTTTAAAATTTGTAGTCTTAAAAATTCATTTTAGCTTCATATTTTTCACAAACTTGAAATTGAACTTTGAGTGGAATTGCAAATATGTCACCCTCCAGACGGGGCGGACCCCCCCCCCCCCCTTCAGTAGCGACGCCAATGCATCTTGTATTTAACTTGGCATTGTAAAAAAAAAATCAATTGATCACAAGTTATTTTCATATTTTAGTCTTTTAAATGTAAAATATTACTTTCATACGTTCATTTTTATCTTTTAAAATACTATAGCTATTGTATTTTTAATTAATACATTTTAAAAATCTGCGATCCTGACAAGTTTTGCTACAAAGTTTCTACTAACCGAGATTTCCAACATTCGAAGCACTAGCGGTCTCAATTAGCTAGGATAATCGAGTTACTACTTTATCGTGAAGTTAAAAGTCACTGTGTTTCTAGAGGCTTTGGAGATAAATCATTTGACCAAGCAAAATTCGTGGTGGGCCATATATATATAAAAATAATAATAATATAAACATTTTTACGGGTTATTTTCAACTTTGAAATGATACTAGCGCTCACCCAAGGTGGAACAGGACTGTGACGAAAGAAGTTAAAAGCATAGGTCAATGCGTTTCTGGGGAACTTTGGAGGTAAAATAGCTGCCAAAGCAAAATTGGAGACTCATTATAATTATTATACTTCGCTGTTTTCGACTTCGGTAGCCAACTGAGCGAGTTCATTGAAAAAATGATTTTTCTACTCTTTTTCGTTTTTACTGGGAAAACAATCACAAAGATGAAACTGGATATCACCAATAACAGTACGGTTATTACGCTATTAACGACTTTGATGAGAAAATTGCCCGCCAAAACAGCAACCCTTTTTGGAAAAACTTTGTAAGCAAGAAATTTTATTTATTTTTTTCTTCTTATTATTTTATTCATTTATTTATTTTTTTTTACAAAACAGAGATTTGCAAAACAGTGTCTACGATGTTCTACCATACCATATGAATCTGGAAATGACATTTAGCCCTGGAAATAAATGAAGCCCTTATTTCCAGGGTAAGATCGATGGGTGTATGGTCCATAGGGCTCTCGAACGTAGAAAAGCGTTAAAATTAATATGAACAAAAAACGCAAATATTTTGTCACTAAAATATTACACATTAGGAAATTTGATTGGCAGATCGCTTTGTAATATCCTCGTTAGGTTAACTCAGATCTTGAACAGTTGTTTTATTTGAAATATCTTATATAATTAAAAACTGAGCGAATGTATCTATGTATGTACATGTATCTATGTCCAAGTTTCTTCTCCCGAACGACAGGGAACTGACCATCAAACCAGGTATCGATGGATTCGTAATCTTCCGGTCTTTATGTTTGGCTATTTAACATAATCCTCCGATAATAATTAGCGGAGATATCAATTAAAAACTATACATTAATCATGACACTTAGATTTCGACATAAAATCCCTATTTTTCGATGGCTTTCCTCATTCAAATTATTATTCAATACTTCATCTCAACTTTACGCAACAATGCTTTTATTAAAATTTATAGCTGTGAAGAAAATTATTGAGACGTAAGATCTGTTACCATTTTTGTTTCTCGAATATGAATCATTAAAATTTTGGTTTTTATTTTGAGGTTTTTCCTGCAATCGGGGGATTTAAAATGTTTCCTTTTCGGATATTTTTCCGTAATCTGCCGCAAAATTTCACTTTTTTTTTCGTTCAAGCCTGATTGTTGAACACGTGTCACTGACCTAACTTTTATTTTCGAGATAGACCGTGCAAAGTCGGGCGACATAACTAGTAAAATTGAATTTTTGATTTAATGTTTCAAATGATATTTAAATCACTTTTTTTGTTTTTTTTTTGTTTAATTTATTCCCAGCCCACTTGAGGCATTTACATTTGACACTCACATCATTTGCAAGCAATGATAAAATATATCACCATTCACCGAGATCAAAACAAATCATGCACGCAGTCGTTACTGCAAATGTGGGATTTTTGAACTTTCTTCATTGCATTTGAAATCTTAGTAATTGTAAATAATGAAAGTTCGGTTTGGTTACGAAAGTATTTCTTCCGTTGGGGAAGGAAACACTGTCAACTACGAGCGAAACTTTGAAAAAAATTCATGTCACAAGTCTCCTGAAAATTTTCACAACAAAGCAAGCCATTCTGATGTTGCGCCATTTCTCTTCTTGGACTGTATGATTCCAAAAGTAAAGAAGAGGAGAAATTGTGATAAATATAAAAATAGCAAGCAGCAATCGTTACTCTGACACTTCTCCCCGTAACGGAAGGGTTGCCAAAAAGAATCCAGAAATAAGGTGAAAGACCATCGCCAGTTGGCGGTGTAAAAACTATTTTCCACTTGTATTCCATCATTTATTTAATTACTATTTTAAATAGCCCTAGATACGGTATTTAATTTACAAATGGAATAAAAGAAAAAAAAATGCTGATTTCTTAAAAATATTATTATTATTTTTAATACTCGTTTGTCGATCGCTTAAATCTTAGAACCAAAGATACGCCGTTTGCCACGAACCGTTACACAAAAGATAGAGAGAAGAAAGAGTTAAGAACAAATCATCTTCGAATAGAGACAATTTCAAAAATTATACAGACAGTCATCTTAAATATTAAATACCCTTTGGACTTACTACCTGCGTTGTCCGGCGTTGCACAGTCAACCTCGAAAATAAAAGTTGTGTCAAGTTACGCAATTTTAAGTTTAGAACTCTTAGGTTTTTTTGAGCAATCACGATTGCTTATTGCTTTCATTTGACTGTTTTTGGCGTGCTATCATTTTATTTTCCCACCGCCACCCTCCGCACCATCACCGTCGACCGGGTCCTATAGCGAAAGCCGTCTCCAGGTTGCATCCATGTCCTACACACACGCGCATACATACACAACTACGCACACACACACACACACACGCATACATACAGACACCCACACATACAAACACACACTAACATACACAACTACTCATACATTCATGCCTGTAACAGACACAAACACATCTGCCTACACACACATACACATACCCCCCCACACACACAAATTCATACACACAACCACCCACACACTTACGCCAGCACACAGACACAAACTCGCATACCTACACACACACATACCCCGCACACACAAACACACACGCCTACATACACACACTCGTGATTGCGAAAAACATAATTTGAATTCAAGATGTCAAAATTCAAATTAATTTTTTTTTTTAAGAAGAGGGGGTGTATTTTTTTTTAATTCAAAAGAAAAAAGTATCTTAAATCCTGAGCATGAAAGGATTTCTGTGTCAAATTTGGCAAAGATCCAAAGTAAACTTACTGTGGGTTTATATAAGGAATAAGGGCACGACACCAGTGGCGTAGTTTAAGGAGAGGGGTGGGGGCAGAGGTCTTCCTTCTCTCCCCCCCCCCCAAAAAAAAAATACATTCGGCCAATTTAAATGTGGCACAAAATCGCGGATCGAAAAGTGTGCATAACCCTTCTTGACCAGACCAGAGAGAACCTAATATTGCATTTTTGGCTTTGGAGGGTTTTTTTGGTCAGAAAATTTTGGGTTACAAGCCCCCGACCTCCTAGCGCCTTCCTAATATCCTCAGATATTGTGTTTTCAGGACTTCGATTTCAAACGACTTTCGGTTCAACCTTCTCCCTTATCTAACCTAACTAAATTGGGCTTTAAAATGTTCTAAGTAGGGGGAGCTCCCGAATGTCTCACTCCTTTCAATATCAAAGAGTTTCTTTAGCCAACCTCCAAGCATTCCCTTCTTTTATAACATTATCAAAGTTAGCCTAAAGCGCGTTTTTAGGACTCCAATTTTCAAAAATAAATCCAGGGCAGTGTTCCCGAACTTTTCGTTTTCCCGATGTTAATTATCAAAGGTTGCTTGAAATTGCGTCTTTAAGATTTCAGTTTTGAAAATTTACCGAGAAAAATACCCGAATACCACAGATGATCTTTAACTGCAATTTAAAAACTTAAATTTCGAACAATTTCCAGATGGAACTGTCGACCGCTCACATCACCGAATGTTCTCTTGACTTTGAAACAAAATCGGGGAGCACCACCAACCCCCCCCCCCCCCTCATTCTTATAACATTTCCCAAAAGTTGCCAAAAATGACGATTTTTGACGTCAATTTCAAATATTCATATTTCTTCATAATATCATAATACTAGCCATACTCTCTCAATATCTGTGGTAGCAATTAAGGAACATTTCAACATTTAGCGAGTGAGGACCAATTTAAGGAGCACTACTCCAGGTCAAAGGCGTCTAAACTAAACGGTCTGTCTCTGCCATATGGCAATACACAGAGAAATTAGTCTCTAATATGGAAATAACTGAAGACTCTTTGAAAAAGAAGAGATATTTCACTTTTTTTCTGCGTAAATTTAAGAGAATGAGGTTTTTTCCTTCAGACAAAAGTACTACTGTAAACTCCCGATTACCGGCGGTCGGTTTATCCGCGGCTCGGATTATCCGCGGGTCTTTTCACTATTTTTTTAACGGTCATTGAATGTTTTTTAAACTTATGATTGTGTTATTGCTCGTTTTTAGCTTTTCCATATGTATATTTTTTACATTCAATGTTAGTAGATGGAATGTAGCAATGTTTTTAGCAAAAATTTAAATGTATGTGTGAGTGTTATTCATATTTTTTAGCTATTGTATACAGTAGTATTGTTTTTTAACTATTATTCGAATTATCCGCGATTTTCGCTTATCCGCGGTTTCCGTGCCATCATATTCCGCGGATAATCGGGAGTTTACTGTACTTTTAGTCACTGAAATTGATAAAATAAGCAAAAAAAAAATAATAATAGTAATAATAATAAATAATAATAATAATAACATGGAACCAGAAAAAAAAAACTTTTTATTTTCCCAATAGTTATTTTTTATTTATTTATTTTTTTTTTCAACTATACGATTTTAGAAATGAGTCGTGGGTCTTTATGACGTCACAAGTGATGTAACTTAGGCCTGCTATTCCATTGCCGCGCAAAAAGTTTACTCTTTGCTGTCAACCGCGTTGCCAGGTTATGATAATTTGCGCTATGCACTAATAATATGAGTGAATGGCCTTTCATAGTTTGTGATGTCATCCGCAGAAGCGTTAAAAAATTTTTTCAATCTGCGCACCAAATAAAATATTTTTTTTTTAAAATACTAAACTTTGTCAAATTATTTTTAAAATGATGAAATCTCATGTTTTAAACATGCTCTTTCAGAAAAAAAATACTTTTAAAATTCCGGAAACAACCCCAATATTAACGCTATTGTTGGTAAAAATAGGTCAATATTTCTGTCTCCTAATTATAGGATAGTATTTCATTTGTATTGTTCATGCAATCATGCGTACATTTTGAAGTAATTTATCCCTTTTAAAAGCACCTACAATCAGTGGCGCAGCCAGAAACATTTTCTGGGAGGAGTTTTCATTTCTAAAATAATTGCTTTCTTTCCCATTCCTTTATAATGCGAAAATAATCAATATATTTAATCAAAGAGTTGCTATGGATTAGAAAATATTCATTTATAACATTAGCTTTAAAATATGAATAATTCGTTTTAATATCACTGTGACTTTAAAACGAAGAAAGTTTAAAGTCACAGGATATTTATCATTAGTTTTACTTTAATCTTAAGCTCACTTTTTGTGCTTTTGTGACCTCCTCTTCAAATACATCAATGTTTTTTTATGAATGTCAAAATTCTAGCCCAATAACGGTTTCTGTATTTCAATGAGAATTGAGATGGAACCTCAGAAAATCTGGTGTAGTAGGTTTCCTCTATCTAGGTTTTCCTAAAAAATTGTTTGTGGAGTGCTGGAAGTCCAGAGCGACCATGATATATAACCCTGTTACGCTTTACTAATACCATTTTAGCTTACTTGTACCCATAGGAGAGCTCATTATGAAATATTACTTGTATTTTTAAGAATTGGACTGTAATTTGAGACTGCTTCCCGATCATTAAAAGCAGTAAGATATTTTGCTGAAACCTATCCTGCTTGGTAAAGTTTAAATACTGTTTTTTTCCTTTATTTGTACAGGAAAAATGAATGTGTTCGAGTTTTGAGAGGGGTTTTAACCTCAAAATTCCTCCTGTGGCTGCGCCACTGCCTAGAATCACAAACATGAGTGTATTGATATTTTTCAATTAGCACAATCTATGAAATCTATTTAATTAGCGATTTAATGAAAAATAATGTGAACTTTATTAATGTAAAGATTTGTCCCCCCCCCCCCCCCCCCCTCAAACTCAATCCTGGCTAAGTCACTGGTATAAACTAAATGTACAGCAAAATTACTATTGATCCTGCAGATTTCAATCTCAAAATTTCATTTCCTTAAGGTCTATAGATATCCCCCCATTTGAAGATTCTCTAATCATCATAGAATACATATCTCATTTCTTTTTAGATTATGTAAATTTCTCCTCCATCATGTTTTTTATTCACAAGACCCCCGTTTACTCTGTAAATCCTAAGATATTCATAGACACTTTCTTTTTTGCCCCCTAAACCGAATGTCCTTTTAACCTCGGTTTAAGGTGGGGGGGGGGGGGGTAAGGGGAAATTTTGTGCATTTACACGCTGTTATTTCTTATTTTTACTTTTAATGCACAAAGGTATTTATTCAATCTCATTTATGAACTTGTTTAAAAAAATTCTGTAAATAAATTTTTCTCAATGGAGTAATTGCAAAATCAAGGCATTGTAGAAGTATAGGTCCACAATATCAGATATCAGAATTTCCCACTCAGAGTTAAAAAATAGTGGTCTTAGTCATATTTTGCATCTAAAAATTGCATTTAACTACCGCGGTTTTATATCAAGTCGTTCTTCTCTTTTTTGACGACTAACTTTTTTCAAACTATTTGCATTGATCATACTTATAATGTTGCCAATATACTTATAATAATGCCGATTATGCTTAAAATGATGCGACTTTACTTATAATTTATGCCAATTGTTGTAAGCTGTAATGTATAGAACACTGAGCGTTAAGCAAAATATAAAGGCTTCTGTACACAAGCGTACATCTAGATCTAGGTAACAATGATAATTTCTTAAAAGTTAATTTTCGAATTTGATTTTCAAAATTTGATTGCTAACTTATCGTAATTCTGTCAATACAACTGTGATGTTTTGAGATACTTTGTAAAAATATGTAACTATCATAGCATTAAGTATTTGGTTGTTTTTCTCAAGCATTACGACTTATTTTAAAATTATGCTTGTAGGCTTGCCAGACGTCCGGGTTTGACCGGGACAGTTCCGGTTTTCAGACTAAATCCCGGTGTCCCGGCCGGTTTACTTCACATCCCAGTGAAAGAAAAAGTTGATTACAGATGACCAAAAAAGTCTAAAAAATAGTTGACTGAAGGATTATTTCGAAAAAGTACTTTGTCATTTGAAACATTGACTTGTAAAATTAATATCGAATTTAACTTGTGAGGATTTTTGCAACAATAAGATTAAAACCAAAATAGTGTTAAAATTTTTATTCCTCAAAGTGTTTCTTTTAACTAAAGTAACTTATTTATAAATATTAACATTTAAAAAATAAAATGCTCAAATTTATCTGCTCGTGTCATTTATTATTTCCCTTGGTTCAGGGTCAAAAATTGTAACCATTTATTCAAAGCATTGAGAATAAACAATCCTGTGAAACACTAACAACCAGCCAGAAGTGTGTACCCTTTTTTATACTCGCGACGCTGGGGGAGGGGGGGGGGTATTCCATCGTCCCGGTTGAATATTTCAGAAACTGGACAAGCCTATGCTTGGCAACATGGCAATTAAAACAAAAGAAAAAGCTAAGGTCCAACAACGCCTAACTTTCGTATCTTAATTTTGAATCCTTTATCTTTCTTATTGATTAGAAAATAAAATTTTGTTCACCTAAGACACATTTTGCCCCGTAAAGATCAGAACTTTTACTTTCACTCCAAAAATGAATTATGGCTTCCTCTTTGAAGCGATATCTTTCATCGCATAGCAACCCGCCTGCAGGAACCGTCACTTCAAGAAGAGCGTTGACAGCCTGCCGGTTCGTTCCTCTTCTAGTGTTGATAATGATGTGTTGGGGGCCCGGGCCACATAATAGCCGCCTGAATGACATGTTGGCACGTCGCCCCATTAGGGGCCCCTCCCATTCCACCGCCCCCCGGCCCATTTGTCAGCTCCCCATCCAGTTGTGACAACCCTCCTTTTATTGTTGGAGCATACTCTTGTGGTCAACGTTGAAAGTTGGTTGGAGGGGGGAGCGCACACATCTGGGGGAGCACAAGCGCTGGAGCACCCCCTTACCTGTCAGTTGACAAACCACTTCAAAGATGCCTTTGTCAGAATATTTTCTCTGGCAGTCTTTGTTTACCAGCCGGAGCTTGCACTTGGAAGGTTCTGCGGATGACTCCTGTGACAAGCTCCGAGCTGCCTAAATAGCAGTCCAACACCCATGTGTGACAATCTATGCATACAACCCCCCCCCCCCCCTCTTTTTTGTCGCTATCAGCTCTTCCATATCTGTTTGTGTTGTCGTGCTGAAGAGCTTCATCTGTGGGTTGACATAATTGCATTGCTCATGTAGCTACTCTTGAACAAAACATGTTATTCTTGGCACGACACTTCACTGAAGCCATTAAGAATCAATTTCGTTGATTTCACATTCTTTCTCCACAGTTCTGATTATATTAGAAGCATTTGAGATTGAATGCGAGTTACGTGCATGTATCCGTACATCTTATACAAAACTTGTTTGCAAATTAAGAATGAAACAGGAATGCTCGAAAAGGAAAAACTGCTACATTTCATTATCTCGTCAACCTTGGGGACACCAACAAGTCAATTTGTAATCTGCAATTATATTTAGGAACGTGGTTATGCATTTTAGTACACAAAAAATGGTTTTTAAAAGGTTTTCCAATTTTCGATTTTGATTCTGCTTTTGCGACTAGCAAACTGGTTGTGATTATCTTTAATTTACTGTGTTTTCCCATGCTATCTAGAAAAAATATAAATGACTTTAACTTTTTACATGTATTTTGACCCATGAGATTCCTCTTAACAGGAGATCAGAAATCAGGGTTAGGGTTGTTTTAAATTTTTAGTTAAATATTAGTTTTTTTAATCAATGTTTAAAAAAAAAGAAAGTCTTAGAGTACTTTTTCTTCATTTCGAAATGAAGAAAAAGTACTCTAAGTAGTTGACTCCATTTTCTTGATTACAGCATTCCTTGCTTTAAAAACATTTCTTTAAGGGGGTCCGGGACACATTTTGAAAATTTTTTTATTATGTACTTTAGAGTTTTGAAATTTTTTGAACTGATTCATCATTTATTTAATAAACAAAATCATAACATAAATATGAAAAAAAAATTTTTTATTTAAATTTAATTAGTTTTTTTCAAAAAAATGGGGTTGCTTTAAATTGCTATAACTCAAAATATTGTTGGTCAATTTTCAATTTTTTTTCAAAAAAGTATGCACAAATATCTAAGCTTTAATTTTTATTCGGCGATTTTAAAAATATTGATTCAATAAAAAATAAAAAATATTTGAAGAAAAACTCGAAGATACTTTTTTTAAAAAAAATCATAATTTTTGCAGTAAACGTTTTTTTTTTTTTTTTTTTCAAATTCGCCGAATAAAAATTAAAGTAAATTGCTTGAAAAAGATATGCTCCAAGTTTCATTACTTTATCTCTATCGGTTCCTGACTTATAAGAGTTTGAATGCAAGAAATCGGGAAAAATTGCATCATGGAGAAAAACGCGTTTCAAGTTTTAAAGTTATGTACACATTCGTTAGATGCATGCAACAAAAATAACTATAACTTTCGTTCTATTTAAGGTAGAAAAAACGGAGCAATTTTTCAAATTATAAAAAAAAATTGCAAAATTTGAGGATTTTTGTGTCCCGGGTCCCCTTAAAAACAGAAAAATTCTCTCCCGTAACGAAGATTTAAAAAAAAAAGGAAAGTTTCTTCATTTCACAGTAAAACCTACCTTAAAATTTACCGATTTGCTGAACAATATATGAGGCAACATTTTTGGTAAATAAAAAACAACGGTAAAAATCCTATTCATTTGCTGTTAAAACAGAAAAACAAAACTGATGAAAACGTTACAGCAAAACATACCGACAACCGTTTCGCCAATATTTTGCTGTAAAAGTAGCGGTTTTTTTACAGGATAGTTAACCTTAATTTCGACTTAGTTCGGAGTTAATGCTTATTTATTTTAACGAGCAACCTCAGGATGAACGTTTGCCATTTAGTGCAAGTTAATTCGACAATAATCTTTGTCACTCCACACAAGTTGACACAAATTCAATAAAGTAAATAAATAAATAAATAATGAGAAAATAATTTATTTTATCTTCTCTTTAATTTTTATTCCATCTTCTTTATGTTCAAAAAATACTAGGCATTTTGAAAAAAAAAAGGGTGTTCATTCGAATAACTCAGAGTAGCTGTCAATTAACTCAAATGGCCCAGAAAGTTTTAACACTGAATGGCCTCGGTAAAATTAAATTCTTAGTGCAGTTTCGCATAGAAGAGAGCCCAGATGCTTCATCTGGTGGAAAATGGGCGTCAAAAATATGTGTTCCACTCACATCCGCGCCTTAACGGTGGCACGTGAAAGACTGGATGCTGTATCGGGAGATCGCATTAGGTCTGAAGAAGGATAAATAGCCTAACTCAGCCCCATTAGAAAAAAAGAAAGATTTAGCAATCAAAAAGAAAATTCTATTTGAGGAGGTAAACTAAGGCATAAATATTTAAAAGCTACTCGTTCAGGACTTTTTGGGGCAAATAAAATTTTTGAAAACTGCATAGGATTTAAACTTTAAAGGTTTCTGAAACAGCTGAAATTGAACTAAAGATGGAAAAAAAAAATCCTTAGAAGATGCGTGGGAGCAACTCGACTCATCCCTAGAAACTACCTTTCAGCCTAGAGCCCGGAATGTCCAAAGCATTCATCTTTATCTGCTGCAACAGAAGGACTCCCATGTGGCACCATGTGAAAGAAGAAAAAAAAAAGTCATTATCGTCAGATCGTTATTGGAGAGGCAGGATGCCCAATGGGGTGGATAGATATAGGATGAAAGAGGCCGATCCACCCTCAATGCGGGCCTTCTACTAAATTGGGGGCTCTATTGGCTGGAAACCCCGACGCTACCAAATCGATTCCATTGTCGGTTTTATCTGCAAGAGAAGTTGTAGTTATTATTTTTCTTTGGCCGCTAAACACGGGGGCTTGACGGGAAATCGAGTTCTTGCAATGTCTCTGTTTCCGTCCCTTTGAGTCTTACCCAAGCGAAATAAATAATACCTACTGTGAGATGGAGCTGAAGTGATAAAAGAGTCGTTCTCTTTTATTTAAATTTTTTATGCGATTTTTTGCGGGTAGAATTATGATTTGAAAGCAAGTAAAACTTATTCTATTGTTGTATTTGGTACTTTTTTTTCTTTCACAATTTCATACATCTGGTGCTATCTGTGCAACTTAGAAAATTTCGCTTCCGTGTGCCCGTTTAGAAGGATATGCATGGGGAACAATCAATTGCATAAAGAGCTAGAGGAATCGAGCAGAATCAGAAAAGAAATATTGAAAGTCACTGACGCATTCCTCTCCACCCCCCTCAAAATTTTAAACATTGCTTTTAAGTTTAAAAGAAAAATAGATTTTTTTTTTCTTTCTCTTTTTGTGAAATTTTGCGTGTTTTTCCACAATTTCGTTTATCTGGATAGTTTGCATAATGTCGATCACTTTATTTATGCTTTGAGACTTAATGTTCTATCAATTGTCATTAGTGAGCAGTTTAATCTACCATTTGATATCGTCTTTTTTTTCTCTCTCCGAAAAAGTATTTGTATAACGACAACGTTTTTTTAAGAATAACTAGCATAAATCATGATTCTGAAGTGGAAAATAAACATTAATACAACATTATTTAAACTATCTTACTAAAATTTTACTGTCACGACTTTGCTTACGAGACAGCTGTTTAAAATGAATTTTAAAAAATATTTAAATTGTTTAAAGTATAGGGTCTGGTGGGGTAAAGTGGTCATAAAATCGTAGGTTTTCAACTTAGGCGGATAATAAATGCAACAAATTCTTTAAACAGTTCAACTTTTTTTGTTGTTATTTTACATTGCATTATTAAAGAACACGGTACATTGAATTTTAGAAAGAAAAATATTGATTTTAGTAGTTTTATAGAACGTTCGTTTCCCTATGTTTTTATGACCACTTTACCCCATGGGGTGGGGGAAAGTGGTCATAGCATGGGGTAAAGTGGTCATAGTTAAAAATAGTAGCAAAACCATTATAAAGAACCCTAATACTTGTATATTTCAGTTGTTTTTATAATTACAAGTACATTCACGAGTACATGCCTGTATACACGAATATATACGTGTCGTGTTATACACGAGTAAACACGTTCCGATATGAGTAGATACATGTATACATCAGATACATGCATGCACGTGCCTACTCAAGTATATACGTGTATATACGAGTTTATAAGCATGTATACTTGATTACCTACAGGAGTGTATACGTGTCTACATATGTGTCACATGTATGTACGTGTCACGTATATGCACGTGTCACGTGTATATACGAGTATATACGAGTATAAACGAACATCATATGCACGCATGCACTTGTATCTCGAGAAAATACGTGCATACTTGAGTATATACGTGTATAGTAGACGTATATACGCATATATAAGTGTACATGCATACATATACGGGTATACACGAGTTAATTCGTGGATACATCCAGTGCGTCTTTGTACGTGTCTACTCACGTATATATAATATGGAAGCACGAGTATATACACATGTATACGTGTACACACGATTATATACCTATGTGTACATTAACGTATATGTAGTATATGTGTACATTAACGTGTATACACCAGTACATGTATGTATACACGAGAATATACGCTTATATACATGTCGGCCTACAGAGTGAATCTAAGCTCTTGGGCAAAAATCAAAGGGGTGTGAGAGGGGAGGATAAGAAGCAAAGAATCATAAGGAAGTTATAATCACTGACGGGCTACATGCACACAAAGCCAGGAGGCAAAGCAGGGCACAAATTTGTTGCACAAAGATGATTTTACCTAACATTTTAGTTTCTTAGAAATATTTAGAGCAGTTGTTGAAAGTTACGGTCTGTAGTAGCTCTAATACACGCGTCACATCAAAGGCGCAGCGGCTGATGAAAGTTTTTCAAAAGTCTCGTTATTGCAACAGAGAGGGATCTGTGAATGCGACGCATGTATTACGGCTAAAGGCCGTAAATTTCATCAATCGCTTTAAAACTTGCTTAAGTCCTAAAATGTTGTGTAAAATTGTATTTGTGTAATATATATATATATATATATATATATATATATATATATATATATATATATATATATATATATATATATATATATATATATATATATATATATATACAAATTTTTGACTTTTTTTGCATCCATCAATTTCTCACTTTGCGTGCATGTAGCGCGTCAGCATTGTGTTTGTGACCATATGTTCCTTATTAACTCTTACTTCTTCTCCTCTTCTCTAACACCTTTTATTAATTTACTCAAGAATGCAAACTCACCCTGTATACTTTTACATCATATGCTTGTATGTAAGTATCTACTCGAGTATGTACACGTATATACGTGTCTAGCTGAGTATATAAGTGTTCTTATATATACGAGTATAAGCGAGCATATACATGTATAGTAGAATGTATAGCTGTATGGATAAAAAATACTTGCAGATACCCATATATGTATTTATTGGCGCATTTATGTGAATACGTCTATGTACATGTCTACACGAATATATATGCGTATATATACGCATATACTCGTTTATTTAACCCCGTTTTCTATAAAAACAATACATATTGAGTAAAATTAATATTTAATTTGTATCTGCCTTATACCTAAAGCTTAAGTGACACTAGAAGAACAATATTCGTTAAGCCTAATATTATGACCACTTTACCCCATCTTACTTAAATTGTTCTAAAAAATTATCTAAAATAGATTCAGCTAACTGCTAATGAGTAAGATTTCTTGAGAAATGTAGGAAGCTTCCTGTACAGTCAATCTGTTCCTAATTCTAACAAACAAAATTTCCCAAGGATGTTAAAATAGGTGTTTAGATTTAAAATGTTTCATGTTCACGCAAAATATTTTTTTTTACCAAATAAAATTTTGCCAGTTGTAAAATTTTGTACTCAAAATGTAGTTTCTAACTGCTTTACTCTAAAATAAAAGTTTCACATTCATTCGAACGTTTATTTCCAAACTATAGCCATTTATTTGACGTATGACCACTTTACCCCATTGACCACTTTCCCCCACCAAACCCTATAATGCATTTTTTACAACGTGAAAATTTTGCTGAAATTGAACTTCATCTGAAATTTTATTTTGGTAATGAGTGCGAATCAAAATCAATTCATGAAGTCAAAAGGGATTAGATATCTATCAACCCTCAAGTGTTTAATTCAATCGTTAATTTTGAAATTGAACTTGAGAACTGATTAAGAATTTTCATAAATAGATCCACTCTCACGTATTAGCCTTCCTAAATAGGATGGGTAATAATCACATTCGCAAAATTACTGCTTATTTGGTCGTCATCAAGAATTGTTGAATAAGATAAAGGAGTAGTCTGAAGTTTCCTAAGGATGTAAAATCAATGTGTATAGTTTTATTTGTCCTACAATATATACAGAAATTTCGTAAAATTGTTGCAGAATTTCCATTTTTTTTTTTTTTTTATTGTTAAGGAGAAACTTTTCTTAACTTTAACTTAATTTAAGAGTTTCACCTAAAAGTCTCACTCTTAATAAAGAACTCCTATAGTTTATCTTTTGTTAAAGAGAAACATACCTTATATTACTTATGGTTGTTGTATGCTCCAGAATGACTCTGTCTGGACTTGGTGGCCACTTCTACACTTGTATCTCCAGTAGAAAAATACAGAGTTTCGCTCATTGAAAAGTATCTTTTTATCAACGAATGTTTACAGATTTTAAATCGTAACTTATGTAACTGACACTATACATACAAAAATGTTGAATTTTACCTTAGTAAAATATTTTTTTATTATTAAACCGAATATTAGTAAAAAGGTGTTTTGAAGAAATTTTTGACCATTTTTAAGAGTAATTTCTTTTTTTTTCCCCATATAGACCTTCTAAGTTACAAATTACTTGAAGTGTTTTAAATATGGGTTTTATTATTAGAAAGTTGGTGTAGTAGAACCAGGGGCGGATACAGAAAAATCTCTCGGAGGGGGCCCGGGAAATTGAATAGCACCTCCTCCTCCCCCCTGCCACATACGATGTTTCATAACGAAGTTTTCATTACTTTATTTTAAAATGTCTTTTTTTTTTTTTTTTTTTTTTTTTTTTAATTTTTTTAAGGATTTTTTCAACTAATGATCCATTTCTAAGTACGTACATATTATGAACCAATATATACTTTGAATGTGGACGTAAAACATATTTAACGTTTCAAGCCAATTAAATACTAAACCATATATAATGTTACCGATATACAATGAGCGGTTTTAGTTTTAGGAACAATGTCGTAATGATTATAACAAGAGGACAAGGGTATTCAATAAAAAAATATACCCATACCTCATTTGAGTTTTTAAAATTATTTTATAGTATTTTAACTGTAAAATATTATTTAATTAAGAGAATCATAGCTATTAAACTTATGAGTTTTATTGAAAAATTCAGGCAATTTCTGTGTAGATTTCAAAGCAGTTGCTGATTGTTCTTGAAGTCATTATACAGTTGAGATAACATATTCATATTACATGCCGCTTCCATTAATATCATGGTTTTCTCAAGAAAACTACGATATGATTTCTTTCATTTTGCATTTTTTATAAGCTGAAAAAGAAAAGGTTATTATTTCGCAAATATCTTCCTGGATCAAAATATTTTTTTAGACACGCCTACACATTTTTTTAAGACTGTTAGTTATTGATTCCATTAAAGAAAAATTAATGGACGAATCGCGATATTACGTTCCCTTGAATTCAAAACCAGCGAGTTAAATGTATAAATGTATTCTGCCAAACTAGGACTCCAGAATGACTTTTTTAGCAAATAAAAATACTATTATTCAAAATATGCTCTATGTGTGTTTTGTCTTCTGTTTAATTAACTACATAAAAAATTACTATGGAGAAGTCAATTAAAAAATAGTGAATAAAACAGTTAAATAAATTCATCCTGGGGGGGGGGCACGAGCCTTCTGCCCCCCTCTAAATCCACTACTGAGTAGAACGGTAGTGAGCTAAATTAACTATGTCATAAATTGTTTGTAACTACTAGTTCTTAAAAATTCAAACTGATAATAAAATGTTTTAACCAGTTCTAAATCAATATATAAAAAAAAATAATAATTGAATTATTTGATACCAATAGGAATTCAAATAAAAGAGTGCAGATTACATCTGTGACAAACTGTTATAAATAGCTAAATAGCAGTGACGAATTTATAAATTAACAAAGACTGGGATAAATTATATATATATATATATATATATATATATATATATATATATATATATATATATATATATATATATTATTAAAAAGGTTTTCACATCAAAGTAAAAATTAAACGAAAAGAGATTCTTTCCTGGCAAAAAAAAAAAAAAAAAAAAAATCACATAATAATATAACTTGACTTGAGTTGCATGTTACTGTAATCTCAAAGAAGCTTAATTTTGTAATGAATAATTTCATACTTTTAGTATCTTAATTTTTATGTGCAAAATAGATTAATAATTAACTTGACAACACACTGAAACTCATGGCTATGACACAATTAAAAGCAAAACGACGTATTCTTAAAATAATTTTTGCTACAGTTATTTAGACATTTTGAAACTAATTAAACAATAGAAAATTTACATTAAAAATAAATCAAGTAATTAGTACATTTAAATTTTGACGACTTTGTTATCTTAAACTCAGAAAAATCAGTTTTAAAAACAGGGCAAATATTTTACTACTGCTAGCAATTTATTAGGTGCCGTTACGTTGTTGAGCTTTACAATATTTGAAGGAACTATTTATGATGATTTTAGTGAATGTCCTTATTATCCCATGAAAATTAATAAACCATCAGACAGTTTCATGAAAAGTAAAAATATTACAATTTCAAGAGGAGTTTCAAAAAGTATCTGAAATTGCACAGCAGTATTGATGAAAACATTTAAAATACATAAATAATCTTTCAATGTATTTCGGTATAGTAATTTTGAACTGTTAGAACATCTTAATGCACTAGGCATCTTCACATTAAAGATATTGTTTGATAAAAAATACGAATAGCAAGGAGAAAATATCTAGTATTCCGCACAGTGAAATCACACAGGCAACGACACAAAATGGCGGACTGAACCCACGTGACTGCCCGCCTCCAATCGCAGTCGAAAGCGGCGCAGTGCATGGATCAAAGTGTGTCGCCACTTAAGAGAAGGATCCAGGGCTTTAGTAAAACCAAGTTAATGTGAGGATTTAAAAAACATTAATTTCTTATATAGACTATAGAGCAAGAGCCCGTGAGCACCAGACCTACGTCATGGTATGAAGGTCCAAAATTTTTCTGCGTAAGCACCTCACAGCAGGTAAGAAGGGTTTTCGCTATTATTTAAGCTGAGTCGCGCTGGCTTTGAAAAGAAATAGGTAGCAAAAGGTAGCAAAAACTAAACATCTTTGAGTCATTCCATGTCAAGTTACCTCGTCGTCCCCACCCTACTACCTCTGGTTTGAACGAAATTTTATAGAGGTGCAGACATGCCTTTGACACTAACCTATTCAAATTTTCTTCTTCCAAGACCCAAATCCTGAGGATCTAGGATCAATTAAAAAAAAGGGGGCGGGGAATTCCAAAATGGCGGATCAGTTTTGTGAAACGAATTGCCATGTTTAGGCTTGTCCCCCATTGGAGGCCATGTTGGAGCCCACTTTTTTCTTTTTTGAGGTTATCCCACATCCTCAAGATTTGTGTCTTGGAAACTGAAACTTTGCATAGGTTAGCTTTAAAGGCTCTAAAACGTCCTTAAAACCCATGATGGTTGGATGGGGACCACCAAGTCACGTGACATGGAATGAATCTATGATGTTCAGTTTTTGCAGCAATTTTACTTCTATTTTCTGCCATTTTTCTCAAATAATAGCGAACCGTTCTTACCTGCTGTAGTATGCAAAAATTTTGGGCCTATAAACTGTGATCACTATGACGTATGTCTGGAACTCATAAGCTTTGGACTATTTGCTTCTAATACACCTGTTCTGTCTTGAGTGGGTGAGACGAGCGTTTTAATGACTGCCAAAAACAAAACTGAATGATAGTAATTATAAAGTTAATCGTTAACAAATTCAACAAAATTAATTTCAAGGCCTAACTTGCATAAGCATATATTTGTGGATCCTGTATATTCGAAACAATTTAAATGGTTCATGTTTTTGAGGCTTTAGTCGATTCAAGTCACTTAGCCAAAAAACGTTTTCAAGAGCTTTTTTTCACCATACTTGTTTAACCCTTGAATTCATCGTGTGGTCATTTGGCAAATTAACCAATTTCGTCTTCTAAAATACTATAGGAACAAATTCAAACTCTGAAGTTAACAACCAAGGAAATACTCACTGAAGATGCAATCAAATCAATTTTAAGTTTGTTAATGCACCAATCTGATTTTTTTTTTTAAAAATGTTTATTTTTTTGGAATTCGCAAATACAGCATAAAGTTTAGTACCTTGAAAATGCTCACTTCTTTTAATTCTATGACTAATAAATTTTACTATACCACTTAAAAATTAAGTTATTTTTATCAATTTTTTGGGACAATTGATATTAAATTATTTCTTGTTTTTTATGTCAAAGCTTTATGTTGCCGAGTGGTTGTTTAACCATCAACCATCCTTAAATTAAACTATGATTTTTTAAGTATTTTTCTCATGATTTGCGGAGAAGTTTAAAACTAAAGAACATATTAAATTGTTTTTAAAAAATCATGCTACTGTTGTTAATTGTGATGCTAACTACCGATTGAATGGAGTTGTTTCCTTCAGTAAAAAGTACTACTTTTGGTCACTGAAATAGATAGAATGAGTAAAAAAAAATAACATGGCCCCAGAAAATAATTTCATTTTCCCAGCAGTTATTTTTTAATTAATTTTTTTAATGTCCGATTTTGAAAACAAGGCATGTTCTTTATGACGTCACAAATGATGCAATTTGGCGCATCTTTCTACCACGTTTCTACGTTATGATAATCAAGAAGCGAATTAAATATTGCGCTCTACGCTTGCAATCAACCATATCGTTGCCAATACACGTGAGTAAAGATGCGAATTAAATATTTTTCTCTATGAATGGTAACACTGAATGGCATTTCATCATTTGTGATGTCACACGACAGAAGCGTAAACAATGAAAGCGCACCGATTTAAGTAATTTTTTTTAAATATTAAACTTGAACAAATTATTTAAAAAATGGTCAGATCCTATATTTTTAAGCATGCTCTTTCAGAAAAAAGTACTTTTAAAATTTCGGAAACGACCCCATTGTGCAAAGAACTTCTTTTTCATAAAGTTTCCCTTTTTAAAGAGCTTGTTGTAAATGCGTAACCAGCAAAAGTCTCCGAAATTCTTCAACTTATTTTAAACTGATTTCAAAATCGAAAAACACTAAGCTACAATTTATCAACAATCTTATCTTTATATATTTTTACTTACGTGAAATGAATAGTACGTATCATTATGTCAGATATCGTGCAATCCAACAACTACAAGGAAAAGGGAAAATGAGTCTTCTTCAACTCATTTCTACGCAAATAAACTGTCTTTTAGGAGGTGTTATTTTAAGACAGCGAAATAGCTTCTTGCACGATCCTTGGTATTCTTTTCATCTAAATTACATACAGACGGATTGTTTAACTTTGTTTTTTTACATATCGTTTCGAATTAGCGTATCGTGATGAAGATCGTCAAGGTAAAGAAAAACATACACAGTTTCAACATTTACTGATATGAATTTTAAAAATGACATTAGTCGCTTTCCTTCTTTGCTCACGAATGTTAAAAGTGAAAAATAATAAAATATTGCACCGCACACCCTGTGGAAGGAACGCTGCTCAGTTTGATTATTTGAATCATTTGCAGGGCCTGATAAAAATAAATCCTCATATGAGGCAGTGAGAAGCAAAGGGATGTAAGTGACAAAATTAAAATTTTGGAGATAACCAGTACAAATGGTAGGTGAACCTCTCCCCTGTCTAGGGGAAAGAGATACTACTAGTAGTGCTGGTAGGTGGTGCTGTACAGAACGAGTTAGAAAAAAAAATCAATGAAAGCCTACCTAGGACGTTATTTTTAAACTCGTTTTACTCAAAACTTGAAAATGTCCATTTACATCCCTTTGCTTCTCACTGCCTCACATATACAGGGTGTCCGAAAAGTCCTTGACACATTAAAAAAAATCATAGAAAAGCAATAAACTGTTTTATGAATTTGCAGTTTGCCCCATAATACTTTACAAGTTCAAGAGTTTTTTCTATGACATCATAAAAAATGTAATAATAAATATTTAGTTATAAATATTTAATAATAAATACTACTGCTGTTTAGATATTTTTCATATTTCTTTATTTTTGCTCTTCATACATTGCTATATAACAATGTATGAAGATCACTTTCAACAACCTCAAAAATAGCTTACAAACAGTAACTTCAGAATTGATGAATGCTTTACTATGCACAGCAATGTCAACCTTTTTTTGTGTCAAATACAAAGTACGAAATGTATTTCGTTGCCTTACCCGGAGAGTATGGCACTAGATCTTTTATTATTACATTTTTTATTATTTTTATGATGTCATATAAAAAAATAAACTCTTGAACTTGTAAAGTATTATGGACCAAACTGCATATTCATACGACAATTTATTGCTTTTCTATGATTTTTTTAAATGTGTCAAGGACTTTTCGGACACCCTGTATAGTAGCCGATGATCGAGAAACCCGCAAGTTTCAACAATGAAACTCGTGCCACGGCATGATAGTTTGATAATATGTTTTGGTAATGTTTGATATGCAGGGAAAGGCTTTATTGGGACAAGGCTCAACTCGATCCGGTAACTTGACTGTTTTACTGGTTAGATTTTTTTATTTCAGGGAAATGAAGAAGCGAAAAAGTGGTCAACTATGAAAGCTATTTACTGGAGTTTAGGGTTAATCCACTGGAGTTAGGGTTAAAATTTTAACTAACAAAATATCATCAAACAGGCAATGACTTCGTTCAAACATAGAAATAATTTTCACCCGTCACCTTGACGGGCGATTTTCTAGGAAATAAATAATTGTGATGCCAGCTCGTGAAGCCTGGCTTATAAGTTCCCTAGTTTGGTCCCCTAGCTTTAGCCCCCAAAATATTAAACTTTTCTTGCATATAAAAGTGGTTCCAATTGTTTGTTGATGCAGACAGCACCAGTTTCCTTTTTATTTGGCGGGGGCAGAGGTTTTATTTATTTATTATATTATGATTTTTTTTAATGTACGCCATTGCTCTTGGGGGATGGGAACCTCTGCAATGGCTAAAAAATTTTCGACTGAGTACGTTTGTCTAATGTGCAATTCAAGGGGGCCCCACAGGTTTGTTGTGCTTGCAGTCCTAAAGTTTCTAAATCGCCAAAAACAATGAAAAATAATAGTAATTCTAAAGTTAATTTTGTTAATGAAAGTGTTAACAATCAAATTTCAATTCTGAACCTAAGCAATGTGGATTACGCTTTTAAACTGCTGACTGACTTGAATTCGCAACGCCAACGAACTATAGTGGACACTGTAGCCACTTTCTAATGGCGGACGAAAAAGGTAAAACAGACGCACGTGGTAACGAAGAAAATGTTAATAAGCCTAGTAAATTTTGTTCGTATGCATGATTTTTTCGCTTTATTCTTTTTAAATTAATTTTTAAAGCCCACGTAGAAATGTATGCCCACGTATAATATTTATGCTACGTATTTATGCCCACGTATTTTTCTGGCCCACGTAGAAAGAAATGAAAATTCAAAAAGCATTAATAAACGTTAGAAATTAATGCAAATTATTTAGTTCGTAGTTCAAAGCTACCAGTTCCACGATGTTGAATTCGATATTTATCAATTCTTGATAAAACTAAATAATAATTGTGACCTGACAAGAATAACAATAAATGATAGAAAATTTAATTATATGACATTACGAATTATTATCAAAAGAAGATGATACTTCTTTGCCTTGCTTGGCTAGCGCTTTTTTTTTTTTTTTTTTTTTTTTTTGCATTTGTAGCTGAGTTATTTTTCTCAAATTCACAAATCTTTTAATTTAAATTTTTTCTGTTTCGAATGTTTCTAATTTCTGAGTTATGATTTAATTATGTCATGCTATGCAAATCATCAACAAAATTCTCACGGATATATGGTGGTAGTTTTCTTTCCAGTTGATCTACCATTATTTCTTTTTACTTATCGAATTCTGTTAATCTTCCTACCATTTTATTCCACTCATGAGAAAAATTAAAAATGGTTTAACTAACATGCGGAATCTCGCCAAGGTTACTTTGCTCACACAATACTAAAACTATAAACCTAAACAAATTTGGCGAAACCTTTCAGCTAAGAATAAAAGCAATAAAATAAATTCTTTCTCGGTTAAACATTTTTCATTTTGTTCTACGATAATATATTCAAGAAAATATTTTGCATACTGTCCATTCCAATTAAATTCTGCTGTAAAATATGGTTAGTTAAATTAATTTAAGATTTAAAAAGAGAACCCATATTCTTACAAATTCACACAAAACAATTTTTTTTTACCTGGTATAACGTTATCCAAGTTTGTTATTCCAGAGTTTTCTTGTGTTTTCGCTTTCACCATTTCTCAATCAACTCACTTTTTAGAAGGAAATAAGGAAAACTAACATTATTTTGAGAAGCTCGAGAACACTTACTAAAGGACGAAACAATTTCTGTAGCTGAAAGCAATCTAAGACACATCGATTGCGTTAATAAATGCTCAGAACAAACTCCCTGTGTTTACGTCAACAGATACACGTGGAACGCAATGTGGTAATGTTTTAGTTCTTTCGGCAGTTTTATAAATACCGCAAGGTAACGTATTCGAGTGCTGGAGTTGCGAATCAAATAAATCTTCGAAAACCTGCATTATTTGAAAATCAACAAAACCCAAAATATATGCTGGTTTAAGTTCAGCCTTGAAATTAATTTGCAATACTAACTTTATGATAGTTATTTTTTTTTCACTGTTTTTGGCAACAATTAAAAAGCGGAAGTGTTTTAATTTTTTAATTACTTTTTTTCTATTGTTTTTGGCAACAACTAAAAACATATACGTCATTTCTAACACACAAAATGATTGTGGATTAGAATTTCAAAACCCTAGCATAAAAAGTTTCATTTTTACATCCCTGCAATGTTTCGAACAAACAATACAAAAACCTTCATAAGCTGACAATACTAGGAAAAATGAAATTGTTATTTCTTCACAGTACATACCCGTTAAAGGCGTTCTGAATAATCGATACTTAATGTTGCGTAAAAAATAAATAAATTTTTTAAAACAAGTAATGATAAGTTAAAAAAAAAAAAAAAAAAAAAAAACTCAACACGCTGATGTTTCTAATTATCTAATCGCTGTTTCAATGTTTCACTGCGCAGTTAGTGTCTCAACAAGAAAGAAACATTTACAGGGAAATAATTCAGAACAATAATCTTCCGGTGCATTTGAACAAATTACTTTTACTAAAAATATTGTTAGTGAAATTTTCATAATCCAAAGTGCAACACATCGATCTCAATGGTAAATCTTTCTCGCATTTTCAAAAGTATGGGAATGTGTGAAATAATTAATATAACTTATTTTTTCCAAAAGGAACAAATTGGAAATTGGCTTCGGAAATTTACAGGACATAAGGAAGGAATAATGTATTTCGTAAAAAAAAACTTGTATTGTAGTATAATTTTTCATTTTTGGCAGTAAATTTGCACCTTTAAGACGTCCCCATTACCTTCGTAACATTTTTTTTAAAATTTAATGAAACATGTAATTCTTTGAAACCTTTGCAAGGACACTTATTTTCCAATCAATAATTTGTTTAAAAATTAAAATTAATGCTCACTTTTTTTTTTTGAAAATTAAAAAAAAAAAAAAAATCAGAAATTTTCAATTTTTTAAAATTCTTAAGGATTTTTTGTTTTTGCACCTATTTAAAAATGTTATTTGCTAAATGATCACAATAATAACCTCCAAAAATCTGTGCATTCATTTGTTCATATAATGGTTAGAAAATATTAAATATATATTAGCTTACATGGTTTAGAAAATTTTGCAAATTTATCAAATGCTTAATCATTGCACAGTTTTGTTAAATATATTGTTCTGAGTGCAAAACATATTTGTTTAAGGCTGCTTCTTTAATAGAAAAAAAAATCCTTAGCGATCTCAGTGACGCGGAAACACACACACACAAAAAAAATCACCTTAAAAAAGCATTTTTAAGTTTTGCTTTTCCATTAGAACACATGGCGTGCATGACCTGCAACCACTCATAACTTTTTAAATAATTGAGCTAGAGCGATGAGGGTTTTTTCTGTGTGTCTTGAAGTAATTTTTAAATTTAAAATAAACAATAAATTTGTTTCGGTCGTTTGTTTATTTTTGAGGTAATGTAACCCCTTAAAAAAAGGAAGGAAAGAAAAAAGATATCGAAAAAAAAGAAATTTTTCATTTTGCTCATGAATGGGGCAAAGTTAAAAGCAAAGTATTTTCTATTTGATTATTAGCTAAACTCTAACTTAAAAAGGAGCTTAGAAGTGCAAAGTTCAAAGAAGCTTACCAACAGTTTTGTTTAACTTGAATATTAGAAACTCTACGCTAACATAGGGGAATTTTAAACAAAACATTTATATATAAGTAATGAAATGAGGTGGGGGAGGGGGTGCACAAGCTTTGTAGGTAACGAAAAATTAAGATATTCAGATCAATGAAGTTTTTCCGTTGAAAATATTTTGAACCATTCGAGAAGAAATTCGTAATTGATACTTCTCAAAAATATATAACGATAACTTCTGTTCCGTCTTTATAAAATTTCCAAATCTGTATTTGTAAATAGTTTTAAAAAAACACGTCAACTGTTGGAAGAGGTTTTGACTGTCTTTCATGATGATATATAAAGAAAACAAATGCTAATGTCAGTGCCGGTAAACAAGTCATCTGCTTAGCAGGAAGGATACCACTATTCCATACAAACGCGAGCGTGCCATCAAGTTATCCCCTAAGTTTTGTAACTTTCATTACAAAAGCACTCGAAAATCTCTTCCAATTGCTATTAAAAAGCGTTATACAACTCGCAAACTTCGCGCAAGTTGGTCTGGGTCTTCAATCAAAAACTGCTGGCGTGAGAATTTAAACTCTGAAGACAGCATTACCTGTTCCCATCATCCGCCTTCACTCTTATAGCCAGAAAAACTCGCGTGTGCAGCCCAACGCGAGCGTGATAGCCCATGAATCGAGTTGGTCACATGCACTCAATATAGTGGCGTCGAAATAAATGTTAAGCAATCAACAGGGGCTGAATAAACTAAAGAGGGGAAGTTGTCCGTGGCAAAGAGCTGTTAACTCTCCACCCTCCCCCCGACCCCTGTCTCCCTTTCGCGCTCGAAGCAGCACATTTAGCAGACTCGGACATCGCCTGATGACCATCAAGCCCCGATGACGCTCAGCCATCACGTGATGAATTTTGATGAAGTTTTAAGACCCCTCATCGCTTCTCCCTCTTTCAAACACGTGTTTTGGCAGTTCGAATTGGAATTTCTGTCACACGTGAAATGAGCGGTCAGTTGGGTTTCGGCAAGTGTTGCAGAAAGTTGGTTCGGAGCGATGGAAAATGTGCTGGTGGAAATTCTCGTTGCGTTAATTGAAATGTTACGTTTAAATTTTAGAGTTGCGTCTCATTAAGATGACATTGCGTTTAATCATTTCAACAAATAATTCGGAAACATGTTTAATGATAGTGAAATACAGTCCTGATTTCTTTGCTATTCACTATTAATTGAGATACTAAAATAAATTTATTTGTCCTGATATAATTTATAAGCAAACATACATGAATGCTTTTTATTATTCCATTAAAATGATTGCTGAAAATATCCGCTAGAAGTATTGGTTAATCAGATGTTGAAAAGTTATCCAAGTTTGCTAAAATACAGTTTTCAACTACATTACATTTATTGCTGGATAAATTATAGTTAGGAACTTCGGTTGATGATTTTGATGCAAAATGATTTTCAAATTAGCTTTATGTGTAGAATCTTATGCATCGAATTAGCAAGGAGTGAAAAGATTTTTTGCTACTCGACAAAATAAGTGTATGAAACAAAACTACTAAAAATAAATTATAGTAAAACACCTTTTCCCTGACCAATAGTGACATTGAAATAATTAATTAAGGAACTCCTTTGCTATAAAGTTAACGAGGAAACTTCGGAAAATTTTTGAGTTACATGTCCTAAATCCCACTGCAAACATTAAGCATATAGAAATTGCAGAAACAAATTTTGATTTATTTTTGCGAAAATGGAAAAATGGACAATTGTTGATTTAAATCGAATTATTTATGTGTCTTTTATTCTGCATTACTTCATACTTCTACCAAAGACCTTTCTTACACTTTAGAAGGCCCGATGCTGCACCCTGCGGGCAAGGTTGTATTATAAGATTTCTATTTTGAAAAATAAATTGGCAACGCTGTAGATAGATAATTTTACAATTCAAAAACAAACACAAAAGAAAAATTGCTAATTTCCAATATAATGCTCCATTTCCCTCTAAATAAAAATAATGGTTATAAAAGGGTCAGAAACTAGAAAAAAATTGGAAGTGCCATTTTTAAAAAGAGAAAGGTAATTAGGGGAAAACGATCATATAGGGTTCAGGTGGTCATTTTACGTAAGAATCAGCAAGAATTAAATTAGAAGCATCTTGAAGATTTTTTTTTTTTTTTTTTTTTTTTTGCCACGCAGTGATTTTAATTATTTTATTCAAGAATTGTAATCTCTTGTTCCTGAAATAATGTCCATAACAAAAGGTATAGCAAAGTAATTGACTCCCAAAACAAGATCCATGTCCGTATTTGAGATTGTCCGTGCCAGAGAGGTTTCCGATACATTACACTCAATGCTTTACGGCCGGGGAATTAAAAACTGTCAACATTTGAGGGGTGTACGCTAAGAAGGTTTTTTCTGTATTTCTTTATTACATACATTTTACTTCAAATTTTAATTAAGCATTTATACTTTCAATAATATCGGTGTTCACTAGCGCAAAGTTTTTTTTCTCTTTTTTTTTCTAGGAAGTAAGAGAGAGAGAGGGGGGGGGACGATGTATGTCTGTCAGTTTCTAGAGGGCGACGATGGACTGAAAAAGGTTGAGAAACACTACTGAGGACCAGTGATGTTCCAATCAATTTTTCTGAGGGTATACTCCCAGTAATCAGTTATGCACAATATGTGCATACGACCATATACATAATATGTCATAATATGAAATTTTTTCGAAGCTTGAGGGTATACGCTATGTGTCTAAAAAAAGGGTTTGAGAGTATACGGCGTACATGGAGCATACTTTACGGGAACACCACTGCTCAGGACTTACATGATCTAAAGTTGATCTTCAGATCAGTGTACTTCCAATAACCTCCCCGATTCTCGCCAAAGGTGATGACAACAGTTCCTTCTTCGCCAAGCGTCTCAGAACATATCTGCGGACAGCAACCCTCCAAGAACTCGGTCCCACTCGACACATTTGTCTCTCCCACACTCATCGCCCTTAATGAGGCTGTCCGCTACACCTATTACACCCTCCGTCCTCCCCCCTCGCATCAAACCATTCGAATCTCTCGTCTGCCTTTTACAAACTACACGCACGCAGCGCCGAAATATAATGCAGTTATCCCACACCCGCGCGCTTCCTTTCACACCTTACATATATATACTAATGAGTTATTTTAATTGAGTGATAAACTCTCGGGGCGCTAGAATTCCGAAACACAATGGGCGGAGACTAAAAGAGAAGTGTTCTTGCGTAATTAGGCAGGCCCGGTGGAAAAGTTTGCCCTAATTGAGAACACCCAGGAACAGAGCGGCTTTGTTCCATTCTCTCTCGCGCGCACGTTCCTGGAGTTCGATTGGGGATTGGAACTCGTGGAAGGATTCCTCACGGAGATAATGAAATGATAAAAAGAACGACACTGCTTATTAAAGATGAAATTAGTGGGAGATTTGGATGAACGTGGAATTTGCCATTTGCACGGAGAGAATGATTCATTACGCTGTGGTTAACAATACTAACGACTAAAGCGAGAGATGAAAAGCGCTGTTACGTTTGTTTTAAACCTGAAGCGCAGCTAGGAATGGAGTTCCGAGTAATTACTTTAGTACCACGAATAATAAAATGGAAGAAAAAAAAATCTCCTGAACAACCGATATGCCGTTCAAAGCTCACGAAGAATCTTGTGCTGCCCATGAATTCTGTTCCCAAACGAGGAGCGGCGTACCAAGAAATTAACTTTGGATGCATATCTTCTTTGCCATCACAGCAACTTTTGTTTTATTAGTGTAGAATTGCCACTTAGTAAAGAATGCGCAATCTTTCCTCAAATATCTCCTTCGGTCTGAACTTCTTCACAATTGGCAGGAACTCTGGGACACTGCAGATATCGATTGGAGAGTTCATGATTTCCTGCCAAAAGTTTAACTAAAACCAAGTTGCAAGCATCCAATAGAAGTACAATTTATCAGTGCACATGGACAATTTCCTTCGTATCTACACAGATTCAAGATAATTAGCTCACCAGTATGTGTATGTAGTCAGCCTGGAACTCCTGAATATTTCATATTTAACTGTCCTCTAACCATCACCTCTTTCCATTCCACTTACAATTCCAACCTATCTTTTTTCAAAAATATTACACATATTCTATCTCATCCAGTTTCAAATAAGAATAGCTTAAAAATAATGTCCCTACTCATATCACAAGCAGAAGACTTAAAATATCTGGCCTAAAAACGCTAATGTTTTATGCTTTTGCATGTGTTTCTGTATTATCGAAATTGTTAAAGCGAGTGCTTGGTCGCTTGTAAACTCTTCTGTTCCTCCAATCACCGCATCCTGTTAAACCCTCACCAGGGCTGGTATGGTGTTGATTGGTGGGTTTTAAATAAATGAATAAATAAAGAAAGAAAGAATGGGCAGTATCAATCTCATTTCTCCTGCGTAAAACTTGTTCAGTGACTGAAATAATTTTTTACACAAGTTAAAAAACGACAAAAAAAAAAAAAAAAATAAATAAATAAATAAAAAAATAAGATCGTGCGAGAAAAATCGAGTGGGAGTTTTATTTGCCTTGGGGCATATGTTTCACCTGAGGGAGGTACAAATAATGATATATTAATAAGAATTAAAAAAAGCTCAATGCACCTTTAAATCTTTATCTATACATATAATAAAATAAGATGTTTGTGTGTGTGTGTGGCGCGCTTTCCGGGAAAACGGTAAGGCCTAGAAAAATGAAATTTGGTATACAGGTACAGTTTCTGCCGAAGAAGTGCACCTCGGGCTTCGATTTTTGATACTTTAATTAGAAAAAAAGTTATTTAATATTTTATGTGTTTTTTTGCACTTTTTAGTACTTTTTACCTCACAGACCCCGAACCAATCGCACCACACAAATGTTTTTGTACTATAGTGTTGGAAATTTAATTTTAAATATGATGAATGAACAAATTTTGAAGATAGAGCAATTTTTGTATTTTTTATGAATTTTTGAAAAAACCTTCAATTTGCATTTTTTTCCTGGGTTTTACATTTTTCTAATATCATCCTGCGAAAAGTATCAAAGCCTCATTTCTAAAATTTAAGTTGGTAATAGTAAAAACATTTCGCCCTCTTCAGAAGAAAAAAGTTCTTAAAAATACGCAATAGTTTTTTTTTTACAATTTTTTTAATGCTGAACACATCATATCTTTCTACGCATCGGTCGAAAAAAGCATTCTTCAATCTTCTAAGCTTCTGACGTCACTACTTGGATTTCGATTCGATATTTACGACGGAATCTTAATCGCAAACAATGTTATTAATCTTTTTTTTTTTTACTATATAGCTTACTTTTACATTTTATGACGTGATGACCACGTGTTTTTCCGGCAGCGCTTGCTTTCTTTCTTTCCTTTTTTTTTTCTTTTTTGTTTGATTTAGGGAATGCATTTATTTCATTTTCCATCTCCCCCCCCCCCCCCCCAAGCTGGACGTTTTGCTGTTTCGATATTGCGTTACATTTCATAGTTGTGCGCATTTAATTCAATAAAAACAGCGAGATTTTTTTTTTCTTTGTCACTTACTTTACTTTGTTACTTTTTTGCACACTACGGGGAGTTTTGGAGATAACTTTTTTTTTTGTTCTACTTAAATAAAAAAAGCGGTTTTTTGAGTGATCTTTGTTTTTATTAGGAAATGAGCGGGGAGGTTAAACTAAATAGAGATGTAAAAGAAAATTTAGAGATTGATCGTAAAGGTAGATAGCCGCCGAAGGCGGCAATTCTTGGCGTAAAAATGTGAATGGCACAAAAAAAGAGAGATGGATTGATTAATACTGCAGCCAAATTTGTTTAAACAGCCGCCGAAGGCGGCAAACTTGAAGTAAAAAGGTAAATGACAAGTTAGCCAAACAGCCGCCGTAGGTGGCTGCTTGCATAGAAAGGTGAATGGCGTAAGAAGGCGAACCAGCTGGTCGCCGCAGGCGGCTAGTATAAAATATGGAGATCTAACAACATACACACAAAACTCAAAATACAAATTTTCAATTCAACAGTTAGAGCAGTCCTACTCTATGGCAGCAATATATGGAAGCTAACTAGACAGCAAGAAAAAGAGCTTGATGCCTTTCAAACTAAAAGCCTGAGAAAAATATTAAACATATACTGGCCAAATAAAATATCGAATTCAGACCTGTACAAACGTACAAATTGCAAGTCGATAACCACACTGATAAAAAAGCACAGATGGTTATGGATAGGACATGTTCTCAGAATGCAGGCAATAGACCCTACAAGAACTGCTCTCACGTGGACCCCTGATGGCAAGAGGAAGCGCGAGCGTCCAAAACTAACCTGGCGTCAGATCTCCATACAAGAAAGAAATGCCTTTGGTTGGCCAAGCTGGGGGAGTGCCAGGGAGGCGGCATTAAACCGGTTGGGATAGAATGCCACGCTAGCGGTCTCATGCGCCACTAGGCGTTAAGAGAATAAAGTCAAGTCAAAACTTTTTCAATGACTGAAATAATTTTTTACACAAGTTAAAAAACGACAAAAAAAAAAATTAAGATCGTGCGAGAAAAATAACACGAGAACAAAAATTCTAATGTACCAGATCCTGGTGAAATTCAAATAGCTTTGAAATCTAACTGCAAGTCATTAATAATATGAAAAACAGAACTGAATTGACTGAGAAATCAATGCAATTTCCTGAAATAACCATGAAACATGATTTACGAAATAGTTAATTTCAATATTATCTTCATTTTTATCGCTGAGCGATGAAGGATGCTCTTGTAACAAGATTCCTACAAATCTGAAGTCCATCGTACATTATTATACTCTCAGGAAATATTCAAACAAATCCTGCGCGGTGCATTATTCTACATCCATTCCGAGTAAAGATAACTACTCCATTAATATTTTACGTATCACGCTCCCGTGTAAAATATTTCCATTCGGAACAGAGAATAAAACTCCATTTGCCCTCCTGCATGCAGCAAAATCATTTTCAAATTCTCTCGATTGTTGACGTAAAGCACCATCTCCCGGCGCGTCCTAATCTTTTGCACCAAATCCAGGATTGAATAAAATGTCCGGCTGGTCACGAAGACAGATAAAACGAAAGCGTTGGCGTTCCGGCCCAGACCATCATAGCATCCGTGATTGAATCTCCTCTCCGTGCTGCCGGACCAATCAGCCGGAATCGGGCAGTCCGGCAAGCAGAAGGAAATTGACTTGTCCGTCGTGTTGGATGGCGGAAGTTTTCGGCAGTCACAAATAATACGTGACTGGTCAGGCATTAAGACGAGGAGAATTATCTAATAAAAGACCAGTCCCAGGAACGGCAGCAATTTCCAATGTCGCTCGGATTTCGTGGACTGGGATTGTAAATATTGTGGGCTAGCCTTATGCATTTTCAAATAAAATCGCAATGACCTCCCGATAGTTTTTCATTTTTGATGTTTGTTGAAGTAAAAAGGGAAAATGTTGTTAAATTGAGTATACGTTTTAAAATCAAACGCCCTTTTTACATACGCCCGCGGGCTGCATGCGGCCCGCAAAGCTGATCGGTGTGGCTTGTTGTTGGGCTTAATATTACAAATTCGAAGGCACAAATGATGACAATGTTTCACACAAATTTGATGCTAAATATTCAGAATTTGGTTTCTGAAAAGCAAATGCATTTAATAAAAAAAGCATAGTAATGACAAAAATCATTATTGGTTTTTAATTTTCACCCCCCCCCCCCATTTCTTTCCATGTTCTTTAGAATTTTTTTTAATATTTTGAATTTTTATGTGTGTTCTGGCTCTCGAGAATCATCTTTGTATGAGATGCGGCCCTAAGGTAAAAAAAGGTTGGGCATCACTGTTTTAGCATGATGTTTTTCATAGGCACATACAATTAATTACAAAAGTTCAAATAATGATTGAAAATTTAAAAAAAAAAAATGGCGTGTTTTATGATTTTTCTCAAAATATTTTTTGTAAGGGTAAACTATCCCTCGCAATCTTGACATTTAGCGGGACTAGTTGTCTATGAGCAATTCCATGTCCGATAAATCATCTTCTTGATCTCACCATTTCCGATTTCAATAAAATTTAGCATTAAAGAAATTTTACAAGAAAAGCAATCCTGCCAATTTTTAGATTTCTATTTTTAAAATTGTTCGAAATTATCGAAATATAGGCTCGTAAAAAAACTCAAAGTATGCGAGAAAATGAAAAGTGTGTTCTTACAAATGACTGTAACTTCTCTCTTCATTATAATAGAATGAAAAAATATTGTAAAGCTCAGAAATAGAGCTTTCTCTTGATAAATAACATGATTTCCTTACACTAGATTTAAGTTTCATGTTCATTCACCGTGACGGGAAGATGGTTTACCCCTATGAATAATATTTACAGAAAAATTCTGAAACACGTCAAATTTAGTTTGTTTAGATTTTTTTTTTTAATTTTCAATCACTATTCGAATTTTTGTAATTCAAATTTAAAATAAAGGCATATAGTGTACTCTCTAATATCCATATTATCTAATATTTAGGGGTAAATTTCACCCCGTTAAAAGTATCTGTTGCCGATTTAAAAAAAAATAATAATAATAAATAAATAAAACAAATGGGTTCAATATTTTTAAGTGTTCTATCGATGTGCAAAGTTTTATTCCAATCGGTAATTCACACTTGTGTAGGGTTATTTGTTAATTGGACACAGCTGACAAATTTCTTCACCACCCTGAACTCTTAGTGTAAATTTAATTTCTAAACAGTTCTTTTTTAAAATATTTTTGTCAATTGCAAATGTGATTCCAAACTATTGCATTAGTTTCTTCAATGTGTAATGTAGCGCATTTTAATCTTTTTATGAATTTTGTTCAAAATTTTTTTTCGAAAATAAATTCGGTTCGAATTAAACCTGAATAATGAGGTTTGGGTAAGCGAGGTCCTACGGCATTTGCAAATCAAAACTAATATCTTTAACCTAAAATTTTATTTTGTAAGTATTTTTCCTTTCCTCAATTTAATTTGCCTTTCGCCATACATGCATACATATATGAAAGAATCCATTTATTGTAAAATGTACAGTTGGTAAAACTTCCAACTATTTGAAATGTAGACACTCGGGGGTTGAGATTTTCGGAAATTGCAGGTTCTTTCAAGAAGCTGATTCAAGGACTGCACAGTGAAAGCATTTCATGTGCAGTGGAACGCCAAGTATTTGTCCATGTATGGACCAAATAATAATGATAAGTAATAATAGTAACAAAACAATAATGATAATAACCCCTTAAAAACTTTCCTGCATAATAAATCTTTTTTCATAATATAAGCGTGGATGATCTTTAATAAATAAAAATTCGATGACGTGAAACAATGCGGAATTAAACGGGATAACACTTCTAAAAAATCTCCTTCAGCAATAACAATTTAAAGTGTACTTTGACCTGGCAAAATGTTTCGAACAAATAACACATACGTGTGGGTATGAAATCTTTCAAGAAGCAAAAACATTTTCAACATAGTCTCTATTTTTCTTTCAGACGATTATCATTCATAAGAAAAATAACGCAACATTGATTGGCAAGTTTACTTACGAATCAGCATCATCGGTTAAAGTAGTTTCAGACACTAAAATCAATTCGTTATTTTTGTAAAGTAGGGGAAAAAATCAATCAGCCATAAATCCACTTTTGGACCAGCATCTAAACTGAAAGGATGTTTGCCTTCGCCAAGCTTTGACACTTGTCAATATCCCCGTCTGCTCGTTTCAGGCACTGATGCTTACTTAGCTTAATGGAGGCCACATTAGTGATCTCTTGACCTCTACCTTCAACATGATCACAGACACAGTGGGGAAAGAGGAATTAGGCACGTGAATACGCGACTTTCGTGATTAAATAGTGCTAATACGATTACAAAAAGGTAGTTGTAATCTTCTTTTAGCCATCAATAAACGAATATTACAAATTTGAGTGTTTATTGGTCTTTTTGTGTGTCATTGTCAGGAATCGATTTACAGACCTGGGGACACAAAGACGATTGAGGCCCACGAAGAGAGTCGGTAGGTGTCAGCTAATGTGCAAATTTTAACTCACAAATTCACATCACAATACAAAATACTATTGTTTGGATGACAGCAAAACTGTACACAAAACTTTTTTTTTAGACTAAACTTCTTTTAGAAGTATAGGTCATATAGGAATCAAAAATTTAATTTAGCTTAACTGTAAAAAAAATAATAAAATTTAATTGACAGAGTTGTTGTTGAGCATGGTGAAAGTTATGTAGAAAACATAATATTTGCCCTAAGTACCAATATCATTCTAAAGCAACGTTTCTTAAATTGTGTTCCGCGGAACTCTAGTGTTCCACGGGAATTACTCAAGGGTTCCAAGAAACTTGCACTCTTTCTTTTTTTCAAATTAGTAAAGTTAAAAAATAAAGTTTGAGTGACGTTTTTAATAAGTATTTTCCGAATGAACAGTTCAGAAAATACCAATAGTGGATTTAAAAACCCATTTATCGTGAATGCATTCAATTGTGTCTGTTCGAGAATAAGACCCTTTTGTTAAAATGACATTTGATCCTTCCAGAAAAATTAAATAGATGCCATTCAGTGAAATTCAGGTGCAATTGAAAGATGGATGTTATCAACTGTCACGAAATTTGGTTTGGGCATACTTACCAATTTCAACTATATGTATGTTCTCAACGTATGAGTCCACAAAAAATAAAATACAATAAATATCCCAACTGACTTAGTCCTAAACCTGATCTGAGAATGCAACTTTTATCCATAAAGCGAGATAATAAGGATGCATCTGACATAGTAAAAATAGGTACCGCTCATATCATAAAAATTGAAACTTTAAAATTTTGCTTGAAAAAAATAACCCGCAGTTTTACGTGCCAAGAAAAAAGGAATTTCGTAAGAGACGAAGAGGTACAAAAATGACTCTTAATTGAAATCCGAAATATCTTGGTTATTAAGTCTAGGCAAGAAATGGTTTCTTTCAGTAGCTACTTTTTATTGAATTTCGTTGGGTGACTTGAGAAGAACAAGTTTCAACCCGAAGAGAACTTCCTCAAGACTCCACTCAGACTACCTTATAGTTGCCAAAAGTTAGATCCCCATCAGAATTTCTCCCCACGAGTGGAAATGTTTTTTGTTTTTAGACTGAGTTTCTGGACATCCAAGATATGAGGAAACAAAGGTGGCCCTTCCCATTTATATTCGGAAGCAAAAAAAAAAAAAAAAAGTGTCAATATCCGAAACAAATGGGCAGCATGAGCATCAAAAGTTTGAAGACATTTTCGTAGACTCGTTATTAAAATATACTGGATACTTTGAATTTTTATTTTGCTAGCATACTTATTTTAGTTACTTTTCATTTCATGCTTAGCATTTTCTTTTATTAGGTGATTATTTATTTGATGATGTATTTGTCGTAATTTATTGGTATGAATAAAACTCGTTCATAACTTTTTTGAACAACTGCAGCCAAAACCAGTTTCATGAAAATGTATTGAGCAAACGAATTTCTGTGAAAATATATTGAACAAAGAGAAATATTTTTCAAAAGTTAAATCCTCAATCATTTTTAAGTTTTGACTATCGTTAGCTTAAAAACATGCATTTGCTTAAAATTATTGGAGGGTTGAATGGAAAATATTTTTCTCTATGAAAAATATTTCAAAAAATTTTTGACGTGTAAAAATAAGATTTTCAAATGCCACCTCGAACTGGCAGCAGCACAACGGAAGTACTCATTAAACACTTTCTCGAATTCTCAAATACTTCTTATATAAAACACAACAAAAAATATTTCGCGCTCGTCGAACTCGACAGTTAATAAAGACGCATTTTATTCAGGCGAAATGGCATCATTAAATTGTTTATGGAGTTGAATTGTGTTGTTTCCCAGAATACACAGCGACTTATGTTTCCAGTTTAAATCTCGAACTTAATTCCACAACAAATTGTCAAATTCATTCCCGACAACCACACATTCTGAGCACAGCCGAAGTTCACCTTGAAGACGCTAAAATAAAATATCAGCACAGCAGCTCCCGTAATCGCCGCGGGAAAGATTAACTAAAATTTTGCCGAATAATAATGATCTTGGTGGTACGAAACGCAGGAGTGCTGGACAAACATCTCTGTGAAGGGAAAAATAAT
The DNA here is from genome assembly GCF_026930045.1 of Uloborus diversus. Lineage (NCBI taxonomy): Eukaryota > Metazoa > Arthropoda > Arachnida > Araneae > Uloboridae > Uloborus > Uloborus diversus. Next base: position 138,450,168 of record NC_072734.1, on the reverse strand, counting down.
CCCTCCAGGGACAATGTAAGCGAAAATTTCCCCTCCACTTTATTTCACTTATAATACCAGCATTCTTTCGCATTATTCCCGGGTCCTCCTATTGTATGTGCGAAAGGCGTGAGGTGGAAGGGATAAAATAGCCAAACTGCTCTTTTCCATTTCGCCACTTTAATCTCAGTTTAATTAAGGGTAAGTAATTTCAGTTTCTGACGCCAAAAGATGACGGTCGTCGAAGGGAGGAGGGAGGGGGGAGAAAGGCTCGCCTCGGTAATAATCCTTTAATATCAACGTCACCTTTCCGAGCACAATATGTCTTTTCTCTCTTTTGCAGTCTCTTCTCCTGCTCCCCTCTCCCTTATCTCATCCTCTATCACAATTCCTTCCTTCGCCTCATCTTCAGAGAAGATTCATTCTTCTATAGGTTTGCTTCGTAAATAAGCAATAATGAGCAGAGGGGATGCCATTATTTATCGCTCTTTTGGTGGGAAAAAGGATCAAAATTGAGTAAATACTTGATCCGTCAGAATTGTACCAGAACACCTTAAAGTTTTCACAATGAAACTTTGTATATCAAAGCTTCAAAAAATGGCTTTTCATAGTACCGTTCAGTAAATGGGCTGTTCAAAATTCGCAGCCAAAAAAAAAAAAATTTGTTTTTTGATGTCTTGAATTTAAATTACGTGTGTGTGTGTGTGTGTGTGTGTTAGGGTGCGCGCATGTGTATAGGGGTGCGTGCGTACGTGTGTGTAGGCTTGTCTGTGTGTGTGTGTGTGCAGGTTGTATAGGGGTATGGATTCGTCAGACTATCCAACATTATAGGAAAAATTCCATTTTACGCAGTAAGTCCCCTTTTTTTTCATCTTTTTTTTTTGATTAAAAGACCTAAATGTAATATTTATTATTTTCCACCAAAAGATTTTGTAAAAAAAAAAAAGGAATAAGTTAAAATCAGAGTATGCAAGGTCTGGAGAGCATAGTACGTGTGAAAAAATTTCATCACGTAGCTCTTCGATTTTTTGTCGAGTCGGAAAACTACGTGAAATGGCATTGTCGTGATGCAACATGATACGAAACCTTGTACTCTCCAAGCACCTACTTTTACCATGAAGCTTTAGATTTTCCGTACTACATAAAAAGGGTGGTGGATTCATTCCCAGGGTCCATGCCAGGATCGGACCTGGGTCATCTTGGTAAAAGAAAGCGGCCCAAACCACTAGACTGCATCGAATATGATTTGCCTCCTGATGAACATCGGCGACCTCTTTCCATAAATACAGATCTTACACCATACCCTCAGATTTTCACTTATTCCTATAGCTTTACGAAATTTTTGACGGGAAGAAAATTCAAAAATGATATGAATAATATGTCAAAGCATCACTACTTTAGTTCTTCGTATCCGAAGACGAAGCATCCTTTAAAAATGGGAATTTTCTGATTGTCATCACAATGCCTAGAAATCTTAAGCAACAATGGAAATTGTATCGGGCAGTAATATTGTTAATCATGTTAAAAACTGCATCATTTTCTTCCTCCTCATAAATGGAAATAACTGTCTGGTAGACCTGATAATAGGAAATGATAAGCAAAGAGATGTAAGTGGATTTTTAAAATTTTGAGTTGAACGTGAACAAAGTTAAAACCCTAAATAGGCTTTAAGTGAAAGGTTTTTCGAAATCTGTTTGGGGTGAAATGGTGTAGCACCAGCAGCACATCCTTGAGGGTGATATTTGGCTCTCTATGACACCCTTAACGGTACGAGACGGGAATCAATTGGCACCCTTAGAGGTGCCACAGAGTGCTATACGGAACCAAATGGCACCTTTAAGGGTCACATCATTAGTAAATCAGCACCCTTACGGAGGTGACGCTTGTGTTACAACATTTCATCCTAAAAGGTACACTGTTAGAACTACAGGAGCCGTTGAAAGGTCCTTTGGCACCCTGGGGTGAAAGCAAGGTGCATACGGGTGAAAACGGAGGCTTGGAGATGTCCTTGCGGTTCTTTTGGCTCCTTTAAAAAGGGTGCCCAACTGTCACGTGATCTGTCACATGATATTTATGATTTTAATGGCGGCGTTCATGAAATGATAAAAGTCATTTTCACGCATTTTGTATTATTACGTTTATTTTTCAAATTTATTCTTCGTGATTACAGTAGTAGATGCCTTCTTCTGACGACTCGATTTTACTAAAAGGAGCTTGTAACCCTGTAACCGCTGTTCCATGCTTGTTTACAAGTCAATGAAGTGAAACTGCACCGTTACTTCGTTAAGTTTTTTTGTTCTTATATTTATTTCACGTATGATTATTTTGTTTCGCTCGCTATTCTTTTGAACGATGAGAAAATTATATAGTTTCGCTCACAATTCTGTAAATATCTTTGACTTTTTTTCGTTTTAATGAATCTACATCGCGTGTGCTGATATACATATGTGCTGGTGAAACATTTTTTGACTTTTGAGATATTTACCCACGTGATTTCATGCTGTCAATTGTTTCGAAAGCTAAATTGCATGCATTTTTATTTTGTTTCAAACTATTTGGGTCGTTGTACAGTCAGAGATTTTTTAAGAAAATTTTCTGCCTTGCGAACGATCCTATTGGTTTGAAACGCTGCTTCTCCTTGAACGAATGAAGTTGAAATTTCTGAAGATTTGTTTACTTCTCATCAAAAAAGTTTTAAGACTAAAATTTAAGGCTTGTGTAGTAAATTAAATCTTGACGAACATGCTTCACTATAAATAATGATGTGAAACACCTCTTAGCTGCTGCATAGGTTTTAAATTCAAATTTGGTAGGTTGTGGCAAATAGAAAAACATGCTTTGCTCTGGCAACGGAGCAACTGATATTTTTTGTATCCCCACTGACCAAAATTGTGGAAGGATCCTGATTGAGGAAGCAGTCTTGAATTTACAGTCAAACCCTGACTTAAGGCCCACCCTTTAAAGCACCAATCCTATTATACCACCATAATTGTGTCGCTTGTTATGACGCAGACCAATACCATGCTCCAAAAAAATGCTTTTTCAAAAAATTTTCTGATGTTTACAGTAAGTTGACAATTATTTAATTACAACTACAGTTTATTCCCTTCTGTATCTATAGTGTAATAAGCACTCCCACCCCGGTTATTCAAAAGTAGAGTACACCAAAATGTTTCCAGGCAAAAACGCTTTGTGGAGAGCTCGTTTGCAATAAACTTGTGGTCTACTCTCTACCGAAAAACACTATCAGTGGTTAAACAGGAAAGTGGGGCTTCGTTAACATGTGCCTGCATTTTTTACACCAGGGCTTAAATTTTACACAACCTTTACAACGCTTTTAGCTAACTGGGTTTATGGGATGAAATTACACCAGAAACTTGTCAATAGCTGGAGATATGTAGATTTAGTTGAAGGTGAAAAAAACAGTGCAGAGTAATGTTGAAATGAGAGATTCAGAATAACATCAACATATAGATTGTTTTGCAAAATCTTCCACAGTAAATGAATACATTGATGCCGAAAAATCAGTTTCAACTTTTGAAAATATGGCTCTCGAGGAAATTATTAAGTTAGCGATTCCGATTCATCTGAAGGAGAACTTGAGAATGTAGAAGGGAATTTTAAGTCAGAAACTGTAAAACGAACGTCGCATTTAGAAACTAACAAAATTCTTTAAGGAATATGCGACTGATAGAAAAATGTTGAACAGCCTTCTTGCATTAGAAAAGAACAGAGCTATCTATTTTGAGCAAAAAAAAAAAAAAAAGTCAAACTGAAACTAAAAAATATTAATATTTTGGACCAGAAAACAGGTAGTTTAGATAAACTAATTAATGTTGGAGCCTGAAATCTATTAATTTTTTTAACTTAAAGAGGTAAAATCGTGCTTTAATTTTATCACATTTCTTAACATTATTTGTAATCTTACACTTTATATTTCGATATATTACCAAAATCGATATAACGTTACTAAAAGATGGGATTTGACAGTGGAGTTATATCGGAGTTTTACTGTTACTATCAAACGGTCATATTAACATGATGACAGACTGCAGGGCTTTGTCGAAGCAGAAAGTGGCTCAATCACATAGGCATGATCTTACAGCATTGTATCCCAAGATGTCACGAAATAGTGCTCAAAGAACAACTCCATAACTTGAAGGTGAAAATTCTGGTTTTTAAAAGCAAAAGCATTAGGCTCAGAGCTGAAACATTAGGAATATTATCTAGTAATTGTGGGTACTAATAATGCAATATATTCATTAGGTTTTTAATTGTTGCTTTGTAGGAATTGAACATTTTTGTATTCTGTCACTTTTTTTTTTTACCTGGGTGCAATGTGCTGTCAGATAATAGTACCAGGCTTGATGGTGCACTGATTTGGTGCAAGTAAAAAACACCATAACAAGATTAAAAAATAACTTTATAAAGTGCACAAGAAAGATGTTGAAAAAAAAAAAAACATTGTCTAGCGTGCATCATATACAGGGCCCTTGCTAGGGATTTCAAATTGTTAGCCAACAAATTAGTCAAATTTCAATTGCATTAGCCAAAGACCTAACTTTAGTTAATTTTAATTGTGAATTTAAAAAATTTCTAGAAAATTTCAATTGGAAAACAAAGGAGTAATTTTATAAAATAGACAATGCAAGTGCTAATATTTTAAATATGCAGTATACACTAACATTTTACTAAGCACTTAATAACAATGCATACGACATGGAAATCCCAATTTGTTGTTTTTTTTTCTTGCAGATTTTCTAATTATAATTTTGAGGGCGGAGGGAAAAATCTTTTTTCTATTTTTTATGAAAATTTCCGAAAATTTTCCGTTTGCCAAGAATTTTAGCAAATCGGCTTCTTTTGTTGAATTTACAATTTTATCACTTTTGGCGCAGTGGCGAATCTTTAGCGCGGGCCCTGACATTTGTAGGTAAGTTTTCATTTATTCTATAATTCTGCATACATTATTTTCTTAAAAATTACCGCAATGATGTACAATAACTTTGTTATATTCAGTTGGACTAAGCAATGTAGAAATTTCTACATCGTGATGCATCGCCAACCTTACATGGCAATGTCACAATACATCACAATGTAAGTTTTTTTTTTTAAAGATACAGTGAAATCTTGTCACAACAAATACCAATACAACTAAATATCGGTTTCAACAAAGGAAATTTTCTGTATATTTCATTTCCATTACTTTGCTCTAATTCAATTGCAGCGAAAATTCCGTTACAGTGAGCAAAATTTACGGTCCCTTGAAGTTCGTTGTAACGAGATTTCACTGTAAACTGCTTGTTTAAATTTTACAAAATATATTCCAGATGAAAAAATATAAATTATCCCAGATACTACAAACAGATTCTAACGCTAGCAGGAAGTTGCCAAAAAAAAAAAAAAAAAACTGTTTTATAGGGACAAGATAGCAATAAATATTACAGGTGTTCTGGTATTACAATGAATCTATTTTCCTAATGCAAAAAGATGTGAGCAGTCTTTTAGCATTTAAAAAGGGGTTCATCAAAACACCAAAATATGTATATGCAATCTTAGTAGCTATTTTACACTTTAAGCGTTTTTTTTTTCTTTTGTTGTTGAATGATTATAAGATATATATAAACTTTGTTCATCAATATTTTTTCTGTCAAGAGCTTAAAAAACTGCATTTCCTGCAAGTTTTGGGAAAAGTGAAGGTCTTTGTTTGCTTATGATACTTCCACGCAGAGATAACAGAACTTAAATTTTTAGTTGGGAAATTTTTTTAATTTGCTGAATTGTACTGCATAAGCTATAAGTATGAATTCATCTTATGAGAAGAGACATTAAACTTCATTATTTTTTTAAAAGGTAAGTTCAAAAAGTAATCGTTAAATTTTATGAATCATCTGAAAAAAATTGTGGAATAAGGGCATTTTTGTAGGTCACAGTAACCTCCCATCTGGGTGCCCCTGCTTCTACAGAATTTTGAAACAATTAAGATATTGAAACGGTAACGATTGTGGAATGGTGTCTGAATATTGGTGGTAGGATTTGTAGCCAGTGCTATATTGATGAATTGGTTTAGAGAAAAATTCTAATCTGATTTAAAGATGTAGGATGTACAACAGTTTTTTGCGATTCATTGCCCAACCCTAATATCCAGTAATATTCTATTGATGTTAATTGAGATGCACTAAGTAAAAAAATATTCAGTTGAATACCTGGTTAATTTTTTTTATCTGAAAAATTTAATTTTTATTTTATGCCAATTTGAAATATTTTGCAGTAAGATGCCGCCTCTAAGCCAAGGCTAAGGCCCCAGAACAAGATGTAATGTACCAAACAGCCTGATCACATCCTGAGACTGCAGTTTGGATCTTTTTAGAACTCCTCAGTCAGAATTGGTGAATAACTGAGCAGATGGCAGATGATATCTCAATTGAAGCTGAGAGTGCCTACAAACTGGTAGATAAAGTGAATTCACCAGCGAGTGTTCGCAACATGGTATGGTTCCACTTGTGAGTTGAAGACAAAGTATGGGTATTTAGCAGTAAGTTACTACCCCTAAGCCAGGGCTAAGTCGGAACTGAATTGAGATGACATCCGAAACCAGCTCTGTTATTCACTATTCCTGACTGAGGAGTTCTAGTAAGAACGAAACTACAGTCTCAGTATGTGATGACCGGGCTGTCGGGGTATATTGCATTCAATTTTAAGTAGTTTATCTAATTTGTGTCTTATGTGAAATTTAAATGCACTTCCATCAAAAATCCTAAATTTATTTTCCTTAAAAGCATATTTATTAACTTAAAATAAATAAAAAATAAAATAAATTATTCCAAAAATAACTTAATGTAGTACAACTAATCTTGGCTATGTTTATCAGTAGAGACGTACCAAGTATTCGGTAACTACCGGGTACTCGGCTTGCTCGCACAATTTGCCGAGTACTCAGTACTCGAGCAAATTTTGATCAGGTACTTGGCCAATACCGAGTAGTTGTAAAAAATTGAATAATGTTCAAAGCAGATGTTACAATTAATAAAAAAAGTGCAAGCATATAAATAATATACTGCAATCATTTACAATTCAAATTTACAAGTCAAATTCAAATTCTGAGTATAATGAAGTTTGTTATGCCTCAATGGAGTAAATCTTATATTTTAATGCCCCAAAATTAATGAAACTTATATATTAAAAATGGGGCAAAAAGGCAAGTACAGAAAATATGAAATTTTTATACTATTAAATGGATTTTTGCCACTAACAAAATTATTTATAAGAAGCATAAAAATACCCTTTCTTAAAAAATAAAACAATGTTAAAATCACAAATGTGCAGGAACACTGTAGACACGTGTTTTGGCATTTCAAGGAATGCTTTTTATAATGCACAAAATGTGAGCTTATGGATTTAAAGACATCCGACAAAAGTCGGATTTTTTTACGTTCATTTGCTCACATCTTATGCACTGAAAAAGATGTTCCTTGTAATGCAGAAGAATGTGTCTGCAGTGCTCCTGCACATTTGTACTTTTAACATTGTTTCATTTGCTTTAAAAAATTATTTACATTTGTCTGACTAGAAGTATAGATTGATATAATTTGTTTTAATTCCAACTTGATAATCCTACCTTTTATGTATTTGTTTATTTTTACTTTAAAAAATAACTTATTTGTAAAATTATTGACACAAACAAAATCTTTTAAATAATACATAATTAAATTTCAGCTGGAATTTTGTTTTAAAAACTATTTTTTTTATATGGAGGTCTATACTACTATTCCAATGAGTTCACAATTTGTCACGTGTGTGTCCGTGGTTCTTCTTAAAATATAATTGGAACTCGGTACTCGGCTGAGTAGCGAAAGGCCGAGTACTCGACTACTCGGCCAAAGTGCTGCTCGGTACGTCTCTATTGATCAGAAATTCTGCATAAACTGATTAGTTTCTTTTCTGGGGATATAGGGTTTCATAACTGACAATCATGATAACTGGTTATGTTGTAAGGTATAATAACTATGTTTATGTTTTACAGCCTGTACATTGTAAATTTTCATCTTTTCACGAGGTTACTATGGGACTGAGAAATTTTCAAAGTTAAAGGGCTGTAAGTTTACAGCCTTATTTTGGCTTTGGTTGACAAAAACTAAACTTTATAAAGTGTTTAAATAGTATTAGTTACACTATCTTTTTTTTTTTTTAATTTCATAGCAGTTTAAAATAATATCGTAATCTTTTACTTGTTAGTTAGAATGCATTGTTCTTAATTATCTATTTAATATATAATATTCTAGGATTGATATAAACTCATTTCCTTTGTTGTTCCTAGTGTAGATCAGGCACCTATGGTACAATGGTTCGAAGTCATGTTTCCTACTGTTTTGAATTGGGATAAAGCACTGTTCCAATGTTATCCCAATCAATGGGGTAAGATTAGGACAAATTTAGATTTTTTTAAATAAAATATCACTATAACTAGAGTTATTCTTTTGCCATATCTTGTAAGAGGAATACTCAATTGACATATTTGTGATTATTTAGCTTTTTTCTTTGAAAATAAAGATAGGAACAGTTAAACTTTGAAAAATGTTCCAAAGTTATCCCATCCTACAGTACTTTTAATAAAAGGTAGCTTATAATGCTTAACTTTATTTACAAATTCTGGAATACAAAAATCAAGTTGAACAGACAGAAAACAATTGTTACAACAAAACGATTAGAATTCAAAATTGAAATGTGAAGTTGTTTTAACTAATGCAATTTTAATGTATTGGGTTTAATGGTTGATATCTAGAGTAGAATGTTAGGATCAGCATTTAGACAGCTTCAGTGTATAGTTTTGGTTACTGCATAAGTTAAATTCAGATTTGCATATATAAGTTATGACAGTTGGAAGGACAGGCTTTGTGTTTTCAACAGCTGGGGTTTTTTGGTGTCCAGCCAAAACCAAAAATGGGTAAGCACAGACTGACAAAAATTGTAAAATCTTTGGAGGCAAGGAAAATTGGTGGGCTCCTGACAAATTGTTTTTAGAATTTGTGAGGAAATTCATAATAACATGGTTTGTAGGATAATATTGTTCTGAAATAACTAATTGCCAAGGTATTTCTTTTTTAGTCAGACCTTCAAGTGAAGTATCTGTAAGGTAGATTTAAAGGTGCAGTTTGAAGTTATGTCTATCAAGCATTCATATTCACATGATGACAGACTACAGGGTTTTCTCAAAGCAAATAACGGTTCAACCACCTACGCATGATCTCGCCACACTGCCAGTGGCCAAGGGCGAATTCAGGGGAGGGTCAAAAGGTGACCCCCCCCCCCCCTGTGGTGAAAAATATTTTTTCATTAGTTACAAAGTCTTTAGCATTACGTAAGAGAAGGTATAGTGGGAAAATGTTTCTATAAAATAAATTTAAAATCTTTTTTCCTTACTTAGTGTTATTATTGTTGAACTTCACTTTTATAGAAACTGTAAGCTTAAGTGATGATTGACTTTTCAGGCCTAACTGAAGAAAATATAAAGAAATTCTATTGAAATATTGCCAGGAAAAACTTAAGTTCAAATTTGACTGGAAAATTTTTTTGGGGTACAAGCATGCATAAAAAAAAGGGGGAAACTTGCTGTTTACAATCCTGCTCACCTTAAGTTCACATCTTGATTGCATTGTAAAAGAGTTTTATTTTTAATGTGTGTCTACATGAAGTTGTTGTACAACATTTTAATGCCACATTGTTGTGCCTTTCTTGTTTCTTGTTTTCATGGAACAAAAATTTTCTCGACACATTGACTATAAAAAATGTATAGAAATATGTTGTTTGGAAAATTAACTTTAACCATGAAGAGTGTAGCAATTAATGAATTTAAATTAACATTTTTTATGTGAATGATATTTTTTTAGAATACATATGTTGGTAATTTAATAGAATAACATAAAAATATTAATTGAAATGGCAATACAGTGGAACTGCAATTTTCCGATTCAATTGAAACTGAACCCCATTCGGATGATTGGATTTTCATTAGTCAATATTTGTGTTGAAAAGGGGAGAAAAGAACATTTTTAGAGAAAAAGTCTTTGATTAATTGAAAGGAAAGTCAACACATTAACTTGTGTGTGTGCTGAGTATATTTACTTGTGCTGTACATTAGAAGCTTCTGCACTATGACACTGACTCTTCATCCCAATAATGTTTGTGCTGCACCTACACTAGGTTTGTAGTCTAATCTTTTTAAAAATTTATCTTACTTTTATCATCCCATTAACGTTTATGCTGCGCCTACATTAGATTGGTAGTCTAATCTTTTAAAATTTATCTTATACAGTGAAACCTGTGTAAGTTGACCACTTGCGGTGCACTACTTTATTGATCAATTTAAACAGATGGTCAACTTATAGAGGTTGATTTATACGATAAAGGCTAATTACGTTCCTGAAAAAAGGCGGTCAACTTACAAGGGTGATCAACTTTACAGGTTTTACTGTATTTTTGTTTCAGAAATTCTGAAAGTGATTCGGAAAGTTGGAGTTTGGATAATTGAAGTTCTACTGTAAGAGATATTCTAAAATCTGAAAAATTGATATGGCTTTCAAAAAACACAGTAGAACTCAGAGTTTACATATTGTATCAGATAAGGGTCTGCAGGGCTTAAAAATCTAAGCATATTATGAGGAGATAACATTTCCGGGCTTATTGGCCGTGGTCTAGTTGGAGTAGAAATTCCAGACGTTTCGGCTTGCTTTGCTGCAGCCATCATGAGCCCGGAAATGTTATCTCCTCATATTGACGCCGGCCGTGAAAGCCTTAAACAGTATCTAAGCATATTGTTTAAAAATTCGATTCTTTACCACTCGTCGCTCTAGGGTAAAGAATCGAATCCGTACCTGCCACTATTTGTAGTTTAACCAGTTGGATGTGACCCTGAAGATAGCTCTGATTTTCTGATTCAGACCAGAAAATGAGCAATCCCTGGTCCAGCACCCCCAGAGGTATCGTTTCACTTGGAGGAGTGTGTGTAACATCCCCCTCTCAACTCTTTACCAGTGGGCTATTGGAATAAATCTGTAACACTTGCTTGTTTTTCGTTTATATGTATAATTTTATTTACAGCACATTCTGTACTAGCAACTTTTTACAAATTTGCTCCTTGGCTTGTATTTGCAATAAAATTTTTTATGCATTGACTAGCATTCAGAACCATTGGTGGTCTGTTGTACCGAGACGAGTAAAAATTGTTTCAGACCACCATTAAGTGGAATTCAGTATAACGTGGTGCCAGTGGTTGATCACAGTCAATTAAGAAATTTCCTGTTACAGTCAAACCACATTAATGAGTTGAGCGAGTGGCGCAGACTTCATATTTTTAAGGTTTGTTTTTAAGAAATTTTAATTTTTATAATTTTTTTTTTTTTGGGGGGGGGGGGTGCTTTCACCCTCATAACATGTGGGTAGGAATTCCTATTTAAAGGGGAACATCCCCTTCCGCTATAACTCTGCAGTAGGGAAAAACCATCGGCCTTCTGGATTTAAAAAAAATCAAGCTATTTATTCGAATAAGACCAAAAGTAGTAGGGCCTATTGGTGGGGGGGGGGGGAGGATGGAGCGGGTCATGGCGCAGACTTCAAATTTTTAAGGTTTATTTTTTAAAGATTTCAGTTTTTGTGGTGATTTTCTTTCTTTTTTCGGGGGGGGGGGGGATTGACCCCCCTCGTTTTACTTAAGGGGTTAACTTTTACTTTCAGGGAAGCACCCCCTTCCCGAAAGTAAATGCAATATGGAACAGGCATCGGCCTTTTGGATAAAAGAAATTCAAGCAATTTATTGCAATAAGATCAAAAGCAGTGGGTCCTACGGGGGGGGGGGGGGTTGCAGCGGGTCATGGCACAAGCTTCAAAATTTTAAAGTTTTTCCTTTAAAAATTTTAGTTTTTTGATGGTTTTAATTTTTTTTAAGGACGGGGGGGGGGGGGGGGTATGCCCTAGACCCCCTAATACCTGAGGGGGTGAAATCCTATTTTAGGGGGAACATCTTCTACAAGTGACTGATATAGGGAAAAGCCATCGACCTTCTGGATTAAAAAAAAATCAAGCTTATTATTTGAATAAGACCAAAAGGTAGTAGGGCCTACGGGGGGGGGGGGGAGTGATGGAGCGGATCATGGCGCAGACTTCAAATTTTTAAGGTTTATTTCTTAAAAAATTCAGTTTTTATGGTGATTTTCCTTTTTTTTGGGGGGGGGGGGTGACCACCCCACCCCCCGTTTTACCTAATCGGGTTAACTTTTACTTTCAGAGAAGCACCCCCTTCCCGAAAGTAAACGCAATATGGAACAAGCATCGGCCTTTTGAATAAAAGAAATTCAAGCAATTTATTGCAATAAGATCAAAAGCAGTGAGTCCTACGACGGGGGGGGGGGGGGGTGGAGCGGGTCATGGCGCAAGCTTCAAAATTTTAAAGTTTTCCTTTAAAAACTTAAGTTTTTTGATAGTTATGTTTTTTTTTCCGAAGGAGGGGGGGATGCCCCAGACCCCCCCTAATACCTAAGAGGGTGAAATCCTATTTTAGGGGAACATCTTCTTTTACAAGTGACTCTGCAATAGGGAACAGCCATCGGCCCTCTGGATAAAAGAACGTTCAAGCTATTTTTGTTCCATTAAGACCAAAAGCAGTGTGGCCTACGGGGGGGGGGGGGAGGGGATAGTTGAACGGGTGGCGCAGACTTCAGATTTTTACGGTTGGTTTTTGAAAATTTTTAATTTTCATATTTTTTTTGGGGGGGGGAGGGGGAGCCCCCACCCCCCACCCCCATGACCTGAGTAGGGTAAATTTCTATTTAGGGGGCATCCCCTTACGCCCTGTAACTCTGCGATAGGGAACTGGCATCGACCATCTGGATAAAAAATTTAAGCATTTTATTCGAATAAGGACAAAAGCAGTGTGGCTTGCGATGGGGGGGGGGGAGGGGTAGTTGAGCGGGTGGCGCAGACTTAATATTTAAGGTTGGTTTTTGAAAAATTTTAGTTTTTTTTATTGTTTCGTTTTTTTTGGGGGGGGGGAATCGCCCCCCCCCCCACCCCCATGAGGGGGGGGGAGAATTACTATGTAGGAGGAACATCTCCTTCCGCAAGTAACTGCAATAGTTAACAGCCATCGGCCATCTGGATAGTAAAAAGTCTATTCCAATAAGATTAAAAACAGCGGGGTGTACCAAATGGGGGGGGGGGCGGAGTGGGTCATAGCGCAGACTGCTTCAGTCAAAAAAGGGGATGTTTTTTAAAAACTATCGATTTTTTACGATCTTGTATTGGGGAACAGCCCCCTGAACCCCCCCTCCCCCCCCCAAAAAACCCCTCCCCCTCCCCGTACCACATGAGGGGCTACCTATTTTCCATTGGGGGAGGGGTAGCGCCCTTTCCGCAAGAACTGAATATTAAAACCTGCAATAGGGAAAAGTGAGGGTGCCATTTCTCACTCCTAGTATGCCATCTTTTCACCTACGGTGCACGCTGGGGTTAAGGGTGCCAGTTTTTCACCCATTTTAAGGGTGATATTTCGGCACCGTATAGGGTGTCGCTGGTGAACAAGCTTTTCACCCTTGAAAGGTGCCAATCGCAACCTGT